>NC_055959.1:23811621-23826621 GCF_018492685.1 Alosa sapidissima
CGTTATCCTCCATTATGGCCTTTAAAAGTAGCCTATATAGCTAGAAATTTCCCGACATCTTTAATGTAGCCTAAAAACATTGACGACGGCATGTCAGCTCTTGCCTTCGGGCTTTCCTTGCGCTCCACTTTTCCTGTTAAATTTCCGGACTCTTCCGGAAACAGCCGAAGGTGTCACTTCGTGTTCTCTGGAACGAGTTGAACGAGTGCGCTGTCCGCGGTTCTGAAGCGGCTGTCTCGCATTTCGACACTCCGGTGAGCATCGGTCAGAACTGAATACTGGCAATATCATTACACACTTTTGACATTCACTTTTCATCAGCCTCCTATAGCTATGCTCGATGTCATCGCCGCTTTAAGAAGTTTAATTTCTCATTTTGGCATTTGGTGTATAGAGTAAGAATTAGCAAAATTATAATTCCATCATGTTCTTTAATATTAACGTTATTATCAGAGTTTTGCCATTACAAGTTCATGGGTTCAACTCTCCTGCCCACAACTTTAAAAGTGTGCCCCATCTCAAAAGTCCAGGACACTCAGTTAACCCCCCCCCCCCCCCGCCCCCATCCCCATCCCCCCACCCCCTCACCTCTTACCTTGTCTGGTTGATTCATGAGCCTCTTCTGCTGTGTTCTGCATAGAGGCTCCTCTGCTCCCATACTCTTGCTACCCTGGTGGCAGTTTGCCTGGACTTAATGAAGCAAGAGCCTGAGCAGGCAACAGAAAGGGCACTGCTGGAAACGGCTGGGGGAGGAGGGAGGAGGAGGAGCAGGAGGCAGAGAAGGGATGCAGAGGAAGATAGTCAGCATGAGTGGATGAAGAAGATCTGTAACAGATTTGAAAGACGAGTAAATCAACAAAATAGGGCTTATCAGTCACAGGAGAGGGTGAAATGAGACAGAGGATGCTTGGTTGGAGGAGGGAGGGTGAAGATAGAGGGATGCAGAAATTGTGAGAGGAGGAGATGAAGAGATGAAATGAGGAAGGGAAGACAGAGGAGGGAAGCAGTGAGCCTGACTGCAGCCAGAGGAGAGGGAGTCTGAAAGAGAGAGGGAACACACGAGAGAGCAGTGAGAGAAAAGTTGAATCCTCTCAGGATAGACCAATGACGGAGTTCACAGGAGATTCAAGGGGGAAATGGAGGTAGAACACAGGTATGAAATCCCAGCAGTGAAATCCGACTCTACTATGCGGAACTGAAGCACAAGAGAGAGCTGGATGAAGGAGGGGGAGCAGAGCTGAGATGCTTTCTTGCTTTCAGCAGGTGAGGGGACCAGTCAGGAAAGAGGAGGGGAGGAGGGAAGAGACACTCTTTTACTGCAGCAAAAAATAAATAAATAAATGCTCTCTACGACAACCTTCCTCCTTGCTCTCTCTCCCTTCTCTCTCTCTCTCTCTCTCTCTCTTTCTCTCTCTGTGTATATGTGTGTGCATGTGTGGGGGAAGGTTGGCTTTACTGAGAAAAAAATGATACTTTGGGACAGCAAAAACACACACACACACACACACACACACACACACATACAGCAAAGAGGTGCACGCAGCACACTGAATGCATAACATATTAGTACTGCAATGAGAAGAGATAAGAACAACGCAGAGAGAGGGGTGGAAGGATTGGAATGAAGCGGCTAGTGGGGGATGAGGTTGATGGTTGTTAGAGAGTGAGGACAGAGAGGAAAGACACCAAGTGAGAGAGGGAAAGTATGAGGAGGAAGAGAGAGAGAAAGAGAGTGTAGAGAAACGGTGCATTAATGGTCTGCAGTCTTTTCTCCCCATTTTGTAGAGCTCAGCAAATAATCGTTCTGCTGCTAGCTCACCCCCCCTGTCTCTCTTCCTCTCTCTCTTTCTTACTCTCTCTTTCTCTCACTCCTCTACCCCCCTGCTCCCTCTCTATTTCCTTCTCTCTCTCTCATTGGATACATGGTGAGGCAGGGAGGGGGCGTGAAACACTCAGTCATATTCATCTCTCTGCTCTAATTGAAGAGAGGGGTTTTAGTGAATTGAGAGAGGGAGGAGGGAGAAGGAGGAGGGGTCTCAGCTCCCCTCAACACAGACCTATTTGTTATGTAATGTCCTATTTGAAATGTTAACCCCTGTGCAATTTTCCCTGCGATTTATCATCTCCTTGCAAATGATGTGCCAGAGTACCTGTGAATACTTGTTTTTTCTATTCCAGTAGTGTCAAATCGCTGACCTGTGCTCACATATTCAAAATTTCACACCAAATTGAGAAGAATCATGTTATATTTTAGACTGCATGATATACTCCCATATCTATGATTCGGTGAGATGTTCATAGGCTTATTTCCCTGCACTAAACAGTCTTTGTAGTATGTGGTCTCCAAAGGAATTGCCTGGCTACAAGGCAGGACATGGCTTGGTTTCTGATGCGACTTTGAATCCAACTTTTAGCTCTTTTCAATGTAAAGGAATGACACAAAGCTCTTCTTGTCTCAGTGAAACTATGGCCTATGGTCTTCACCTGGTCATGGACCAGCTGTAGAATAGAAGTGTGCCCTCAGGCTTTAAAAAACTTTGAACCAGCTCCTAAATCTCTCCTTCTCTCCCCTCCCTCCCCACCTCTTCACCACCCCTTCTCTCTCTCTCTATCTCTCTCTCTCTCTCTCTTTCTCTCTCTCTCCGCAGACTCCTCCTCCCCCCTCCCCCCTCCGTTTTCTCTCCTCTTTTCCCTCCCCCCTTTCCCCTATGCTCAGTTCGGTGTGTGTCTCCTCTTTCAAAGGGCGCAAGGGTGGGAACAAGTCGGCTAACAAAGCATGTTCCAGCGCAGACATGACTTGTCCGTCATCAGACAGCGAGAAAATCGTGATAAACTGCGGTGGAATTCGACACGAGACGTACCGCAGCACGCTCAAGACACTGCCCGGTACCCGCTTGTCCTGGCTAACGGAACCAGACGCGTATAGCAATTTCGACTACGACCCCAAAACTGACGAATTCTTCTTCGACCGTCACCCCGCCACTTTTTCTTTCATTCTGAACTATTACCGCACAGGGAAGTTGCACTGTCCCAATGATGTGTGCGGTCCGCTCTTTGAGGAGGAGCTCGCTTTTTGGGGCATCGATGAGACGGACGTGGAGGCATGCTGCTGGATGAACTACCGCCAACACAGGGATGCCGAGGAGGCACTGGACAGTTTTGAAACCCCCGAGCCAGAGGAACCTGAAATCGACCCAGCGCTCACGGGGGGCGCTGACGGGGACCTGAAGCGTTTGTGCCTGCAGGAAGACGGCCGCAAGCCCAGCTGGTGGAGCGTGTGGCAGCCCTATATTTGGAACCTCTTCGAGGATCCGTACTCTTCCAAAAATGCCCGGGTGAGTCAGAGAATGTGTCCAATTACTTTTCCTTCTTTGTCTTTGAAGATATAGAAGAACTTTGTCAAGACATATGGAAAGAGCTATGATGACATCCATGACTGTTAGCTCTGCCTTGTAATGTAAGGTTTGATGGTTAAGAGTTCTGCTTAAACGCTTAAAAAAAAGAATGTTGAAAAAGAATGTGTTTTTTTTTATGTTGAGATGCTTAAAAAAAAAACGACTGGACTCCGCAAACTCTTTATGTGCGTTATTTGCTTCCAAACTCTGCATTCCAGGTTGGTGCATACACTGGTCCCGCCCCCTCTCCTTGTCAACACACTTCATAAGAAATCCTCGTCTTTTTCTGTCGTTCTGGTGCGGGTTTAGACTGTGGACTTTTCGTCGTTTTATCTGCATTAGCTCATTATCTGTTGGCGCTGCTGCTCCGTTCACCTGTCAGTGACCAGCGGGTCCAGCTGCTCGCACGGTCCCTCGCACGTTATTCTCCGTCATCTAGTTTCTGCCAGTGCGGCCACCTCTGCACCACTTTCAAAGCAGCCTTTGATGTGTCACTAGGCGGAATAAGTATGACTCTCCCTCTAAGTTACTATTTGCATCATTATTAACACATCACTCAATAATGCGAAATATCCGTCTGACTACACCTATAATTGAATAAACACGTTCATGGATGATTGCAGTGTTGTCGGCGTTTCGATGACATGTTGTCTAGAACATAGCAATCGCAACTTTATCTTCTCTATCTTCCTAAAGACGTGCGCGTGTGCGCGTGCGTATCGCCTGTAGCAGAAGTTCATTTTCTTGCGCATCTCGCAACTAATTATTATTTTAAAACCATGCGTTGTCGCAGCTACACTAAACGTATCACTCTTGTGTAACGTGCCTAGGGCTTCTAGAGACTAAATAATGATGTTCTGTTTTGCAAACAGTTGGGTTTATGCCTTATTATGGAATAATATAACGGGCATTGTAGAGGCATATAGCGGCCCAATGATTGGTGTCACCTCCGACTGCATCAATAAATGTTATCATGGATGCAATGCTAGCAATTAGGCTGAATACCTGCGTGCATGTTGGTGTCACCTTTTGCGGAGTCGGCTCCAAGTCTGAATTTTCAGATCAGTAATTCTGTATATCTCCAGGCGCAGGCTAATCTCTAAAATCTCAGAACAGCATGAAAAGCGCACTCACACGAATGCCACTAGACCATTTATGGCTTTGGGACAGGGGTTTATAAGGCTAACATCTTCTGTCCAGTCACGTCCAGTCAGTTACTTGGAAGACCCTGTATCTACTGCCAGATGTGGCCTGTGAATCATCAAGTTTAACACAACCTGCTTACCCTCCTCCATCCCAATTCCCTGCAGTCGGTGATATTTCTGAATTTCTAACATAAATTACCTAGGAGCTTAGTTCAGCGTCCAGACCTTCAGTATTTTGACAACATCCACTTAACGAGACAAAGAAAAACTCAGCTATGACCCAGGTGGTTGTGCGCAACCGATTTTTGTTGACTCGGACTAGGTAACTCATTGACTGGCTTGCGAGTAAGTCATGTTTTGTAGTGTTTTCAGAGAACGATAGACCACGTAACAACAATTCGTTCTCTATTATCTACTGAGCTGTGCCATGGTGTGTGTGTGTTTGAGAATTATTTTGTCACTCAGTCTAGCTCCACATTAAGAATTCCAAGCCAAAGGGTTTGCCCTTAGCAGAATCGTCGCAGCTATTGCCGACAGTTGTTTTAAGCGTCATTCACATCAAGATAACCACTCTGAAAGCCACCGTAGACTGAAACAAATGAAAAGACTGAAGGTTTTATGGACACGTTTTGCTCCCACACTTTCACGCTATGTGCTTTGAATCAATCGCGGACTTCCTCTGACATGCGGCAGCCCAATGGCGTTACTGTAATGCTGTGCTTTTGGTTAGCTGTCAGTGTGTGCCCTCAAAGTCCTCTAACACCCCGTTTTCTAGTACAACTGAGGCAGGGAGGCGGAGAGGTAATCCACTCTCGCAGGCACTATGTCTCTTTCTTGCGTACTGCTATAGCGTAACACTGCGGTGCTCGAGACTAGCTGACTGCGCTTGGATTTCTGCTGCAGCACAGGACAGGCAGTCCGCTGTAATAGAGAAGGGGGATGGGGTATCCGTATCCGTTATAACCCCCTGATCTTGATAATCGGTATAGATATTCATTCACTCATTCATCTGTTAACCTTGATTTGTTCGCTTTGGCATTTGAGATACAGTACAGCTCCTCCACTAACTCACACATACCAGTGCACCACTTGCAGCCTGTGTGTTTCAATCGGAGAGGTGACTTTATTCCGCAGAACCATCGAACCAGCTCACTACCGGCTGTACACCGGCCTCTAGCGACCATCAGGTTCTCTTATCACTTAGCTTATCATAAGTTATTAGCGCTGTTTACATGAAATATACAATTATAGCTTAACTGCTTGGCATTACATGGTTTATGTGAGACAAGTCCACTGTCCCAGACTGTATAGGACTGTACATTCCTCTTTACAGTCTGTTGAGGTCAAAAGTGTACAGTGCTATAAATAGGTTGAAAGTTAGCTAGAGCACTGCTGTCCACTACATAGTAGTTTATCAAAAGATCGCCTGTTTCATTAATTTCCCTGACCATAGTGTTCCTCTTTTCAAGAAACGCGGGCTGTTTTGAACACTGATCATGAACATGGTTGACACTATACTCGGTATTCCAGGATGCCGTGATTATTCAGGGCACCAGGGCAACATCATTGTGGACTGGTCTGCCTTTCTTCCTCCACACTGCTGTGTGCTATTAAAACACAGCAACAACCCAAGGCAAAATAGTCGTTCACGTGCAAAATCTCATTCGCCAAGGATGAGCAAGTGCTAAATGAGCTCAAGAAACACGATAAGAATTCACCTTGCCAACAATCAACAGCCTGAATTTAATACACCCGTGATGCAGCAGCCCACTGTGCAACACGTTTTCATGCCAATAATCATTTTAATGTATTGGCATCCACGTTGAAGAGACCATAGCTGTTGAATCATCTCTCTTGTTTCACGGTCCATCTCTGTGTGGATTTCATTCAGTAGAAACTTTGCACTGTTGTCGCGCTTGTATTGTGTGACGTCACCAGCGCACAGTCGCTGTCCAAGTGCTGAATTTCCCTTCGTGCTTAGTGAAACGATAGCCTACCAGTCAGTATTAAACTCAAGGTGCAGGTCATGTGCGACTAAAACCGTGTTTTTATTATCTCTTTATATTCAAAAACATACTTTGTCCAACAGTGCGGTGGATCAGTCTTTAACGATTAAACGAAAGTTAGTGGTTAGTGAGGCGAGTTTCAAAAGGAAGTAGTCATGGCTCATGTTTTCTAGTCAATGTGCAATGGTATTTCTAATGGATGTGCTATGACACTGGCAAACTCAGAGCTCAACACATTAACACCATCAGCTGCAGTGGAAAGATATGAATCATCCGTGGTTTCCTAGGGAAATCCCGTCTCTTACGGCATTGTCTTCCGCCTGACGTTAGTAAACAGTTTTGACAGAAAAAAGAGGATGCTTGTGCTGAAAATATCATCGCGCGTAGGAACTCACACCACACTGCACTGCCCCTTCTTCAAAAGTATGTCACTATCAACGAGGTATTGCTGGTGAGGGACCTCACCTAGCGCGCTACAGAATTTGATTTATTTATTGCAAACATTTGAAACGCGTCCTCGAGGGAAACATTGACCAGCCAGTATCGGTTTTCCCGTGGATGCGTCGCTGTGTACGAGCAAATGCGGTTTGTAATTCGTTAATGCACCACATTTCACACGCGGTTAGAGTTGAGGATCAGATTTCGTGTAATGCTCGATATTTCAATTCGATCAATGTCCATTGCCTACGCACTTTACTTTCCCCTACACACACCCCAGGGGCTTCCTTGTAAGTAATTTTTCAGTCACCTTTGCACACGCCACTCTGTCCTTTTTTCCTTGTCATCCCTGACGTTTCGTTTATTTAGCAGAAAAAGATGTGCTGAATCCATTTTATCCTACCACATGCATTCCGCATGTCTACACATCTCTGTGCGCGTGGACACGAGCAGCCCCCCTCTACGGATACCGGCATCTTTGAATGACAGATTCCATCACCGAGGGCTATAGTTTTGCGCTGATATGGCTTTTCGCGGTCTTGCCTTAGAATAAGCAGAGCCCTGCACTGTTTAAGCATTGCACACTGCGGTGGCTGAGTGGCCCACGTTAGGGAGAGTCCCAACGTGCGATCACAGCAAGAGACTTTTTCAGTGCCCGCATCCTCCTCGGGCCCCGCCAAGGTATGTGCAGTAGTGCGCGCTGACTTCTTTTTCCCACGCATCAAAAAATAAATGTCCACCAATCAGCTTTTGAGCCGCACACGCCCCGAAATGTCCTTTCAATGCTAATGCAGTGTATCTGCTGCCTCTGCAAGCTCACATCCATCAAGCCTAAGGGGCAGTGAGGTCTCGGGTTCCACCCTATAGACCTGGAATGACCGTCGCAGTGTGCAGTTCTGCTGGATGGGCTCCAGAGAAGGGGTTCACACCACTATGGCATTTGTCAACTCAACAACCCCTAGCACCTCCCCAAATGCTGTCATTCTCTCTCTCTCTCTCTCTCTCTCTCTCTCTCTCTCTTTCTTTATCTCTCTCTCTCTCTGTATCTCTTGCTTGCTCACTCACTCACTCTGTTCAATGGTGGTGTATAGTAAACCACATGCATACGCATTACGCACACTCATCCACAAACACCAGATACACATATCTTAGTTCTTTATTTGGACGTAAAAGTAAGATAAGTATCATGACAAAATCCACATATAGCTCAAAAGGAGTGTCCAACAGTAGCAGAAGTTTAATACTTCTGTATTATAGTTTATAGTTTATATTATAGTTCTATACTATGCACATTAGGGGTAAAGGTGACATCTGCGTTTCCACACTCACACACACACACACACACACACACACACACACACACACACAGTGTCACACAAGGACAGAGGACCCCAGTGCCCTTCTGATCTACCACTGTGTTTTTTTGTGAGGCTGATTGTTTCACAAAATACTCTGATGCCCCTAAGCAAGCAGCGGTCAAAATGTACCAGCGGGCTAAAAACAGATAAGAACAGCTGGACATACACATTCACACACGCACGCGCTGACACACACACACACACACATGGATACACATGCACGTACATGTACATGTACATGTACATGCACACACACACACACACACACACACACACACACACACGGATACACATGCACATGCATGCATACACACACACACACACACACACACACACACACACACACACACACACACACACACTCTTACACACATTGTACACGTGGTCCTTAGGGATGTATCTGGAGAGAGAGAGAGAGAGAGAGAGAGAGAGAGAGAGAGAGAGAGCAGGCCTATTGAAAGTAAAAGTAATGTAAATGTAAATGTAATTGCATCTGTTTAGTGAAAGGTGTTTGGGTGATCGACACCACTACAGTCAGCAGTTCTATTACAAATCTATTTATGTTGCTTCTCATTTCCAGCTAATGTTTTCCTTCTCACCTTGCTCCTCTCTCCCCAGTGTCACCCGTCTCAGTTGCACCCCTCTCCTCTCTCCTTCTCCCTTCTCTCCTCTGCTCCGCTCCTCTCTCCTTCTCCCTCCTCTCCTCATCTCCTCCTCTCCTCTTACCTCACCTCACCACCCCCACCCTCCTCCTTTTTAGCCACACTCCCACAAGACTTCATGTTTTGCGCAGGGCAGGGGTAACTGATCCAAGAGAGAAGGAAGGAAAGAGATGGGAGAGAAAGAGGGGGGGCTACTGAGGATAGAGGAGAAAAAGAAGTGAAAGAGCTCATCCATCTTTTTCATTTCCCTGTCTCTCTGTCACACTCACATTTACATTGTAAAGCGGTCTGCCCGTCACTGAGCCTAATAACAGTTCCCAGCAAAAGGTGGATATGCCTGCTGTATACCTTTAAGATGACACGCAGCCGCTCCTTGGTGTGTGTGCGTGTGTGTGTGTGTGTGCATGTGTGTGTGTGTGTCTGTGCGTGCGTGCGTGCATGTGTGAGTGTGTGTGTGTGTGTCTGTGTGTGTGTGTGTGTGTGTGTGTGTGTGGAGAAAAGCATGAGAGTGGGACTCATGAAATGATGATGACTGTAATACTGCAGCATGCTGGATGGGGAGGGGGGTTGAGAGGAGAGGGAGGAAGTGAGAGACAGATCGGATGGAGAGAACGAGAGGGACGGAGAGAGAGAGGGATAGAAGAAGGCAGGGAGGGAAGGAGGGTGGGACTTCACTCAAGGGAAATGAATAGAAGGAGGTGCTAGAGTAGGAGAAGGGGTGTGAAAGAGGGGGGGTCGGTTTGAATGGGTAGAAATGGTCCACGCCTGGCGGCTTTACAGCTTCAAAGCGCTGCCTGTAGACTGCAGGGGGGGAGCCTACAGGAACAGCGCAGAGGGAGAGATAGAGAAGGAGGCTAAGACCAACACGCCAGAGAGAGAGAGAGAGAGAGAGAGAGAGAGAGAGTTTTGCAAATGAGCAATGTCATTCTATCATCAACACTCACTCGTCTCGTACACGTGTGCTCCAGCTAAATTAAACAGCCAGTGCTGGCTTTTTATCTTGCAGTGTGTGTGTGTGTGTGTGTGTGTGTGTGTGTGTGTGTGTGCGTGCGTGCGTGCGTGCGTGCGTGCGTGTGTTTGTGTGTGTGTGTGTGTGTGTGTGTGTGTGTGTGTGTGTGTATGTGTATTCACACACATGTGAAGAAGAGATTGTTTTCCACTTGCTGGGTATGCAGTGTTGGTGTGTGCAACCAGCATCAGTTATGGTAGTGAATATTTATCTGCAGTATGACTTCTTGCTGCAATGTGTAAGTGTCCAGTTTGTGAACCGGTCGCTTTCTTCTTTATATCTGTATTTGTCAGTGTTGTCCCTGCATTTGTTTGCTGTGCACGTGTGTGAGGTACGTATTAAAATGATTAGTGTACCTGTGTGGGAAGGTGTGTGTGTTTGTGGGTGTGTTTGTAACTGTTTGTGAGTATGTCTGTGAGTAGGTGTGTGTGTATCCGTGTGCGAGCTTGTGTTTCATGGGACCTGGCCAAGAGGAAGGAGAGTCCAGAATGTCCCTGACTTGCCAGCTACTCTGAGGAAGCAGTTTTTTTTTTTTTTAAGGGAAGCTCTCTCTGGGATTAAGGACAAAGGAGAAAAGCACTCTGTCATCACAGCTAATAGAACAGAACAGGGAGGAGAGGAGAACACGCCAAAATAGGAGTCAGGGAGGGAGGGAGAGATGGAGGGAGGAAGGGAGAGGGAGGGAGAGAGAAGGTGAAAAAGTGAGGGAGAGGAGGAGAATGCAGCCTATGCGAGTGCTGAGCGTAGAGAGATTGCATGAGTGGGAGAGAGAGAGAGAGAGGGTAGAGAAAGGGGAGGCGAGAGGGAAGATGAGAGTGCTCTGTGAGACATAGGAGGAGGACCAAAGTCTTTTATTTAGAGACGGGGCCTGCAGAAGCTGCTGAGAGTGAAGGATGAGGGGCTGAGCGTGAGGCGATCGTCCCACCACCACCGCGGCGCTGATGGAGAGTGGGAGCACAAGCATGAAAACACATCGCACAAGGACAAATGCACATGGGGGCTGCAGTGATCAGAACTGAATGCTAAGCAGAAAAAAAATGCAGTGCATTCGCCTTTGCACGGTTTCACTTAAGTAAAGTGTGTGTGTGTGTGTGTGTGTGTGTGTGTGTGTGTGTGTGTGTGTGCATGCGTGCATGTTCATACACGGGATTGATGAAGAACTGCCATAGGTGCACCTGACACAGCATTGTTTCTAAACTTTGCATAGTGAAGGTTACACTAGATAAATGTAGGCTATTTATAGACTTTGAGATGTGTTCTCCCTCCGTCCCTCCCTCTCTCTCACTCTCTCTCTCACTCTTTCTCTTGCTCTCTTTTTTTCACTCACCTCACTGACCATCTCTCTCCGTCATCGGTGTCACCAAACTCACCAGTACAGAAGAGGTGATATCTACCAGTAGTCACCTTGCTCTTTTCGCAATGTCCTTGATCATCCTTATCCCGTTCCACATCTACATCATTACTGTGCGCAAACAGCAAGAGGACATGCACCAACATTGTAAAGAATGTAATATGAAGGGAAAAGAAACTATATTTAGTCATAAAACATTTGTAGTAAATTATTTCTTGTTTTATGCGTTTGTTTTCTACATTTATTAATATTTAAATAACAATTGGGGCAAAGCACTAACTTTGTGCATCATTCATTTATTATTTATTTCCCCACATACTTGTGGTATAGTCCCTGTGGCTTCAGACATTTTTAGAACCCCGGTAGAGCTTAGTGATACTTTTGTAAATCTAAAGGGGAGCTGACCATTAGTCCTGCGATGTCCACATTTTTATGGCGTTTGGTGATTCTCATACTGCAGTATGTGATCTGCCATTGTGTGAGATTCACAGACATGGATTTCCATGCATTGGACCTTCATGTCAGGACTGGACCGTGTCTTTGGCCAGTGCAGGAATTTCCTCATTACTCTTGAATGAGCCAGTTATATAAATGTTCCACTCTGCGTGTGTCTGTCTGTAGGGCTGTATGTCTGAGTGGCCAGGAGATGTATATGAGAGAGAGAGAGAGAGAGAGAGAGAGAGAGAGACTGCATGGAAAGATAGGAAGGAGGGAAAAAGGTGCAGATGGATTGACCACAGTCTGACCAGTTAGGGAGAGAGAGAGAAAAGAGACAGAGTGAGGCATGACTGGAGGGGGTAGCTGATGCTTAACCCTCCGTTCTTGTCTCTGTATGTAGTCAGACAGCCTTTGCTTTTTTTTTATCAATGAGAGGTCACCTGTCTCTTCACTGTATGCTCTCAGAATCTGCACTGCCTTTTCCTCTTTCAGTCTTACTTACCCATTCCCCTCCCTCCATCAATCTCTCATTCCCTCCCCATTCGCTCTCTCTCTCTCTTTCTCACGCTCCTTTTCGTTCCCATGCTACCTCCATCACTTTGCTCTTACGCAATGCACTCATCGCCCGTTAAAACCCAGCTTTCCTGTTTGCCCTTATTGCCTCAGTCTTAAGAGCGCACTCTGTACTCCTGTTCTCGTACCACACAAACTCTTGTACAAAGTTGTTCATGTTAGTTTTTGATGCTGCGCACACACACGCGTCCAATGAATGACGTAAACTCGCATGCATGCACACACGCGTGCGTGCACACACACACACACGCACAAACACACACACACACACACACACACACACACACACACACATTCATTGCAGGTGGCCATACACACACATGTTAAGTTGAAGACTGGACGCAGCACATGGAGGTTTGGTCAGCCTGCAGCACTGCAGCAGATGTGCAGCATCAGAGCTGCCGCTGCTCAGAGCTACTCACAGAGTGCACTCCATGCAATCAGTGGAAACAAAACCTTGCAGGCAAATGGTGAGATGTAGCCAGGCTACTACAAGCTGATGAAATGGTTTGTGTGTGTGTGTTACACGAATGGGCAACAAAACACTTCACACCACATAGCAGTGAGACAGGCATGTGATATCACACTCATTAACTCCTAGGGAGCTGCTAACAGTCAGTAGTAACAAAGTGGTTTTGTCCTCATCACACCTTTGATATATTAAGAATTGAGTAGACAGACATTTATTTTGGCCAAAAAAAACTCTGAGGGTGTCTGAGGGTTCAGCAGTTATGTTTAGTAGCTGGCATGTCTGACCAGCGCATCTCTGCTGAACTACAAAGGCTGGTTGTAACATGGGAGATGCATGTGTGTGTGTATGTGTATGTGTATGTGTGTGTGTGTTTGTATGTGTATGCATGTGTGTCTGCGTGTCTGTGGTTGTGCCTATGAGTACAACTGAGAGGTGTTCATGACTCATATTACATTTCAGATGTGTTGCTTTAGGGCCAGCAACATGTCCTGTATGACCATCCTACAGGTGGACAGCTCATTTCTCCTTAACCCAAAGATCGATTTGAATCATCAGTCCTTTACTAAAACAAGCAGGACACCAAACACATATAGAAATGCACATGTAGCCAATGATTCCATTAGTCTCCAAGCCTAGTATTAAAGTTGCAGTGCTGTACCCTATAGACGGTGCATGTACCATGGCCAGGGTTGTTGCCATAGCAGCAGAAAGGAATGAATGGCTGGAAGAGGCTGTTTGGAAGGGGAAGGGGGAGGCGTCGTGGTTCAAACTGTGCAGAGAAGTGGGTCTGTGGATCACCCCTGGCACTGTGTCGTCTTATACCTCTTTTAACCCTCCACCACATCCACCACCAACCCCCACCCAACCCTTCACCACCACCACCTCCACCTTCACTTTCTGCCATCCTCTTTCTCTCCATCATGGTGTTTTCCTTCCCTTGATCCCTCGTTCCCTCTCTTCTCTCTGGCAGGCCAGGCTGAGGGACCAGATGCCGGACTGCTGGGGGTCTGGGCCTCTGGCTCTGGTGGACTGCCAGCACCAGAGAGAGAGAAAGAGAGAGAGAAGGAGAGAGGGAGGAAGGGAGAGAGAGTAAGGGAGACAGAGGGAAAGAGGGAGGGAGCGAGAGAAAGGATGGGAGGGAGAGAGAGGGAAAGAGAGAGGAAGAGAGAGAGAGACCTGGAAACGCAGCACAGTTTGTCGTGTTCTTTTCCCAGATGGCTCCATTGCTGTATGGCTGGTCCCCATATTGCGTATTCCCCTCCTCCCCCTCCTCCACCTCTCCGGTTTTTCCTCCCCCTCTCCTCCTCTCCTCCCTCTCCATTCCTCTAACGTCCTCTCCGACTCTTTTTCTCTCCTCTTTGTTTTCATCCCTCCATTTCTCATCTCTGCTCTCCTTTCATCTTTCCTCTTTCTTACTCCCTCTCTTTTTAGCCATGCCTTCCCGCTCCTCTCTCTCTCTCTCTCTCTCTCTCTCTCTCCCTCGCTCTCCCTCTCCTCTGATGCCCTTCTGGGATCAGTTGTGTTTTTCTGAGGGCTGAGCTTTATGAACTCCAGTGCTGATTTTGCATCTCATCTTCCTCTCTTCTCCTGCTCTCTCTTCCTCTCTGCTGCTCACTTTCACACGTCCCGCCTGCCTCTCAGAGGAGTCCATTCACACTCTCTGTTTCTCATTACTAATGTACAGACACACACACACACACACACACACAGAAACACACACACACACACACTCACTAATATTCACACAGACAGCTGGGAGTACATAGGTATCACAGTAACTGTGAACAGATCAGTATTGGATACACACACAAATACACATACACAGAATCCCCCCCCCTACACACACACACTCAATGTATATGCACACACATACACACTTTGAACGCTGTCAGCACTCAAGTCGACAGTGATGAATCAATATCATGGTTGTTTAGAGAATGACCCTCTTCGACTATGACCTCACTGCACCTACCCACCCCCTTCACACACACATACACACACACACACACAAATATACACACACACACCTCATTGTCTCAGGTCAATAAGGAATGGGGGGGTTGGACGAGAGGTGCCAGTCCATCATTGCCTCCCATTCACCCTCATCCATATTGCCCTGCCATTCCCACACTCAGCAGTGTTCCCTAAGCTGC
>NC_055959.1:24131621-24296621 GCF_018492685.1 Alosa sapidissima
GACTTGACCTCAGTTGATGTGTGAGTAACTGGATGCCTGCACTGAATGTCTTGTAATTTATGAGGTAATGAAATCTGGGAATTTCTGCTTGAGCACTGCACCAGCAGGTAGTGACTCTCACCCAGAATGATTTCTTGTCCACTCGTGTTAATGACACGAAAATCTACACTCACATGGTGCAAATCTACACACACATGATGTTTTCACACCTGACTCATATACAATCTGTCTCTTTCTCTTTTTGTTACCCCACTGCTTTCTCATCTCTCTTTCCTCCTTTCTCCATCTTTCTCACCCCACCCCTCCCCTCTGCCTGGCAGACCTACCGAGAGCCTCTTCTCCGGGTCGACCTCGATCATGCCCTTGAGGAGTGCCTGGCAATCGGGCGGAATGAAGTGGGGCATATGGAACACCCCACTCTTCACCTTCTCCAGCAGCTGCCGCAGGTTGTCATGGTCGAACGGCAATGCACCCTGGAAACAGAGGTCAGCAAGGGTCAAGAGGAGACTGGGGTTAACTATTTGCAGGTCACATTAAGCAGAGCTAGGGAAACTAAGTGGACGTCACAATTCTGGGTTTTAATCACAAAACAGACACAATGAATCCTTTTCCTAATGACCAGATGTCATGACGTCAGGAGGAAGTGATAGTGTTTTCAAAAAATATTTGAGTGAAGAATCGTGGTGTATTACCAATAACTTGGACAGTCTTTTGAACATAATAAGTGGCTGTCAGTTTGCCACTGAGCAAGCAAAAAAATCATCAAAACCTGTAGTTTCCTGACAGTTATCAGAACAACCAGCTGTTTTGATCAACAGAAAAAGTAAACACTGGAATTGTTGCACACAGCTGTGAATTGAGGCTTGATTTAGTCATTTGGCTAGTGAGGCATACATTCTCTGAGAAAAGCACATGTAAATGTGTGTTTGTGTGTGTGTGTGTGTGTGTGTGTGTATGTGTGTGTGTGTGTGTGTGTGTGTGTGTGTGTGTGTGAACTTGAGCCAATCCTATATATGTGCAACTAATCTGAAGCCAGAGGTGCTAAATGGCACAGACATCCACCCACTTACATAAGCAAAGAGTTATGGGTGACAGAGTGTATGGATACTGAAAGTCAACAACAACCTGAATGACATGCAGAGGACAGAAAGCAAACAGTGCAATAGGGAGAAAGAGAGAGAAGAGAGAGAGATGGGGGGAAAGACAGAAGAGAAAGAAAGGGATGAACTGAAAAGAGAAAAAAGAATAGCTCACCACGAGCAGTGCGAACAGGATGACTCCACAGCTCCACACATCTGCCCTACGCCCGTCATATTTCTCACCCTGAAAATGGAGAGAGAGAGAGAGAAAGAGAGAGAGAGAGAGAAAGAGAGAGAGAGAGAGAGGGAGGGGAGAGTGGCACAGAAACAACAGCCGCCTATTGTTACGCATACACGCACAAAGCCACAAAGACAAGCACATACCAACCACACACACAGTTAGCTATAGGATGACCACACAGTCCAAAACAAACTACCCCTCCACAGACACACACAAACGGATTCAAACAGCAAAATGACGACAGCATGCCAAATCCTGCTTTAAAGATTTTCAGAGCTGTTTCCATATTGTCTTACTACTATTGTTTCCTAGTGGCACCACAGCACAGATACAAACACACACACACACACACACACACACACACACACACACACACACACACACACACACACACACACACGTGGACACAGACACACACTATGAAATATGAACACACACTCACTTAGGGACCATAAACACAAATATAAAAAAAAATGCATGCTAATGACACATGGAACATACAGGTGAAACTGCTACATGTTGCTGAGACTATGCTATGACTTACCCTGATCACCTCTGGGCATGCATAGTGAGGGGATCTGAAAACATTTGAACACACAGAATTACAATTTATTTATCCACATCACACACACGCAATACATACATTATACATGTACTTGAACACACACACACGTACAGACACAAGTATATTTATAGTCATGAATAGACAGAATCACAATACTCACCCACAGCTTGTCTCCAAGAGACTGTCTCCTACTTGTAGTGAGGCCATGCCAAAGTCAGCGATCCTGATGTTGTTCTTTTCATCCAGCAGCAGATTCTCTGGCTTTAAGTCTCTGTGACTGGAGGAGAGAGAGAGAGAAACAGAAAGACGAAGAAAGGGGAGGGTGTGGGGCATTGATTTTATGACTTGATGTGTTCCCTGTAATTTTTACTCAGCCAAACCAAGCAAATAAAATAAATCTAAAACATAGCAAACACATCATTATAACATATCCTCAGAGAAACATGCACAGAACCTGTTGTCATAGACACATTCCATTTCTGTCTAGCACACATGCACAACGAAAGATACACCCTACATATCGGATCACACACACAAAAGCACACAGACATCACAATCACTCTCGTCATTGCTCTCTAAAAGGAGGCCTACCATATGGAGTGGCTGTGGCAGAAGTCCAGGGCCGAGATGATCTGTTTGAAAAACTTTCTGGCTTCTTTAGGGGTCAGTCGGCCCTTCTTCACCAAGTAGTCGAACAGCTCCCCACCCGACACATGCTCTAGCACCAAGTACCTAACAAACGTGGAGAGGGGGTGGGGGGTGGGGGCTGTCAGTTTGCCACTGATTGAATTTGTGCAGGAGACGTAAATACAGTCACATCTTATCACACCAGATGAGCACAGACAGAAGCTGTGGGCAGTTCTATGCAAAGAAATGTGAAACCGACTTTTGCAGACAAACACACATGGGCCGATAAACACACACAGAGAGAAACAGACTCACATACTTACAGATATTTGTTATTCTCATAGACATCATGCAGCTTCAGAACATGAGGGTGTTCTATCAGTTTGAGAATAGCTATCTCTCTCTCCACCTGGACAGAGAGAGAGAGTGAGAGAGAAGAGTGGAAAGAAGGGAACGAGTGGAAAGAACGCAGGAGATGTTAACCAGCATAGCTTCTGCTTGAGGAAAAGAGGAGAGTGCAGAGGTGGCAAGTGGGTGATGAGCATCTGCAGACAGAGCTGTATTATAAACACAGCAGCCGATAGCAATGCAAGAGGAAAAGAATGGAAAGCTGCGGAGCTTCGTAGCTCAGATTTGGGGACAAATGCCTAGGTACCTCTTTAAACACTTAGTGTAATATCTTGATTTGGTCAGAAATATTTTATACTTTGTAGGTGAATTTATCAATGGTATTTTCTTGTAGCTTTCCAGACCACAAGATCAACAGAGAAAGCCACAACACAAAGAGATCAGCAAATGTCTGCTTTTCTTACCTTCATGAGAACCGACTCTGACAGCTTTTCCCTGTTCACAATCTTTATGGCCACCTTCTGCCCTGTGATGCAGTGTACTCCCAGCTTCACCAAGCCTGGAGGGGAGGAATGGGAGGGAGGGAGGGGGTTGAGAGCACTTTAAGGGCAGAGAGGAAATACAGGAAACCTCAGACAACAGAGAGAGAGAGAGAGAGAGAGAGAGAGAGAGAGAGAGAGAGAGAGAGAGAGAGAGAGAGGGAGAGGGAGAGAGAGAGAGAGAGAGGGAGAGAAAAAACAAAGGGCTTAATGCCCCCCTCCTGCCTCTCTCTCTCTTTCTCTCTCTCTCCCTTTATCGTCCCTTCTCGGCAGACAGTGACCCAATGGGATTGAAAAGGATATGTGAGTGAGTGATGACATCACCAATCAGGTTTATCCAGACCTGATCAAAACTAACATGTCATGAAACCCTATCCCTGACCAAAGCTTCAAAACGCTGAACACACCATCTCAGGAAACTGGTCTCAGAGATCTTGTGGCTTCTTTACTCGTGGCCAACAGCCCAGTTTCAATAATAACATCCACTATGTACATGTCACTTCAAATGAAAGAGAGTGCAGCACCTAGGCTTTATGTCCTGCCTGTGTGCAACATCATGGTCAGGACAGGACCAGTGGCCAGGTGGCTCACTCCACACTTGCTCTTAACTGACTCGAATTTCCTTGCACACTTATCGATTACCAGCTGACCAAAATATTCATTTTGACTTCACCAAGTAGTCGAACAGCTCCCCACCCGTCACTTATCGATTACCAGCTGACCATAAATATACATCACTCTGCTCCCCCAGCCGAGTGACACATTAGGGTTTAGTACAGCTACATAAAGTGAGAAATGGTCTAATATGGTTGAATATCTTCCCTATGGAAATATGCGTAACCACTATGCAGTTTCATACGGTTAAGAAACATACAAATAAAGCATATTCATTCACATTGTACACCAAAACAGAGCATCATATGAGTTGGCAAATATACTTCATGAAGTAAATGCTGTTGGGTCACTACCACCAATAATAGACAAACATCTCACCCATCAGTCGGCAATCGCCTACATATAATCCAGAAGCAAACTAGTTTTAACAGTGTGACCTCTTCTAGGCTACAGTGTATTCCCTTCATAGGCAGGGATAGACTAATTCAGCATGGGACAACTGTAGGCTACCACATCAATACAATGGCAGCAGCATGCACAGGACAGAGAGAGAGAGAGAGAGAGAAGAAAAAGAATCATCGCACTGATTCGTTGATTCGTTAATATGAGCATTGTTTTAATGACCGCAACAGATGACTAGGCTACTGCTCATGCATAAAGTTAGGCTACATGCATGCTTTCGAATGGTCATGTAAACTGCTGTCCATCATTATGAACCATGGACAGTTCACGTAAGTAACATTAATGTTTCACAGCTTGACACATAAGAGCTCAGCAGGGCACTGACATCAGTGCTGATTCTTACCGGTCTGCCCTTTCCCCAGAGTCTTCTCCAGGCGGTAAGGCCCCACATACTGTGCCGGCTGACTCGACAACTCCTTGCTGGACATTTCTTCAAACGATTTGTTTCTGCGACCAGAACTCTATAAAAAATCAGAGTTTCTTCCAGGGGAGTCTGCTACGATGAGTCCTGTGCGCTGTGTAACCCCGCCGTAGCGACATTACAGACAGTAAGAGGGGCAAGGAATGGCCTACGCTTCGTGATGACAATAATGTGGCCTACTCACAACCACTTTCCAATGATGCTCACTGCTAATGTAAATATTAACTAGATGTGTTCGCTGAACGCGTAGCCTGATACTGTTAATAGTCATAAACTATGATCTGAGATTAGGCCAATGTCAACTAAAGAGACGTAGGCCTAGACCTATGTTATGAGTGCGCATCAAACTAATGAATCAAAGATCCATGATAAATTAGGGTAACAATATGAAACTATGTTCTGACAGCAGGAATATCGAGTTAGCAGAGATAACATAGCCTGTGTCTTTGACGAAAATACGCTGGAGACACATGAATGTTGATGTAGATACGAGTCTAGTAGGCTAGGTGTCATCGCAGATTCAAAGGCGCTGACAAAATTATGATTAAAGCCGAACATGTGGGCCAGCCCGTCCAGCGGTCTGACTGTCAGATAGGCCTACACTTTGACACATTTTAGTCAAGTCAGTAAACACAACAATGTTGCAACAATAAAATAAACTTAATTCCGTTGGAAATGAACGGGCTACAATATTCATTGAGATTTGCTTCTAGTTAGCTATCCGTAACAATTCGTTATTCTGCTGTTTGTTCAGTTGACTTCGCAATTTCAGTAATCGTATAGGCTATCCTCACATTCCCCGTCAAGTGAATATTCTCCCATTTAAACCGCAGTGCTAAAATATGTCCAGTGTCTGGAGTATTAGGCTACTTACTTTACCCCAGGCCTCACATCCGGAAATATAGAGAAAAGAGAGCCACCCTGTGCGAAAACGCTCTGGTAGGACACCGCTATCCACCAGCACCCGGTCCAAATACAGCCCCAATGCGTTTTCAAGAGAAGGCAAGGGCTAAATAGTGTTTTTCTTGCACCACTCGAAGGCCTGGACGTTTAATGCGATACATCGCTGTTCTAGAAAATGCAAGCATATTTAGCTGGCGTAGAATCCTCCGCCTCTCCTCCTCCCTCCCTCGGCGAGCAGATCACAGCATCTTCTCCTGCCGTCGTCGCAGCTGCAGCCCGTCGCGCAGCCGTGCGTTGTCCTTGCGCCTTAAGACGTATCCCTGAAAAAAGTATCGCCTTCACAACACTTGCTTCGTGACGACCGACTCCAGTACCCCACCTTCTATCATACACCCCGCTCCCTATCTCGTTCTCCCCTTGCTTCTCTTGATTCGATACGGGCAGCATCAGCATCCGGGGTTCACTCGGCCTGCGCTCTCCATCGTCTCCTCCCTTCCCTTTTCTCCCAGAACACCCCCTCTCTCCGCCCCACCCAACTACACCACTCTCTTCTGCACAGATGCTCCACCGAATGGTGCCTTAAGTGAACCAAAGGCTGGATGAAAAACATGGCTAAGATATTAGAATATAGGTCTGCAAAATCTAATATTACCTTGCAAAACGACCAAAGTCTGAAACGAGTAATTTGTTATGGTTCTTTCCGTTTTCAAATAAATAGGGTAGACTATCTCAAACGTTATGACAATAGTCCTAGATTCTTTATTCGGTTTGTGCTTTATTATGACATTTACAGTGATGCCTACAGATGTATTTTTTTTACAGTGCTTCCATTCGTTTCTGTGAGGAGACTGAACACTCCATCAAGGATAATACCTCATCTGTACACACGGTGGCAGTAGATTATTTTGTTGTAAGCAACAACTGAAATAACCCCAAACATTCTTGATTAACATGAATGAGCAATATCTCCCTTAAGCAACACGTTACATTGTGCACATATACTTGTACTCTTTAGGCTTCCCTTCATTGCATCTCATTATTAACACTGGTTGATTACCAAGCTGTGGTTTTCTCACATTACACTACAAACTGTACTGTAATGCCTTTCCATTAATTGCTGAGAAAATCAAAAGTAAAAAAAAACTATTTGCACCACTGCAGAATTTGCAGGAGTTAGTTCCCATTTTGCACCTTGAGAATTGACATTCAATGTCCAGAGCATATTTCTATGATGTAAGGAGGTATGAATGTTTGGTGTGACCTGAGTTCAGGCCTATTTTCAGTCTTCTGTGGCCTGGATAACATAAATAATGATGGTGCACATCCTAACAGATTACTCTTTGATGATTTAGTAATAACCTAACTATGAAACTTGAAACTTTCTACTATGAAAACATCATGCTGTTATACCATAAAATAAAACCAAGTGAAGGTTGGTTTTAGAGAGACACTGATCCTCAAAACAATCAGTGCAACCTCATCGCTTTAAGTCCATCTCACTTGATCTTAGGTCACCACATACAACTACAACAAATACTCACAACTAACCCCTTTAAAATGGGCTTTTCAGCTAATCAGATTGGATAACTGGCCCACACACAAAGCACACATGGCCGTCCAACCGGATTGTCACCCTTGTGTTGGCTTAAGAACCAGTTCATTCGTATAGATCAAGCTTTTGCTCGATCACTTTGCTGTTGATACTAGGACAACCAGTTGTCTTTCAAGGATCATTAAGTATATCTATGCAGTTCATGTGGCTATTTGAAAAAAAAGTGGATCATAATTATGACAGTTGTCTGTCAGAAAATGTCAGATTAAATATTTGTCTTCAAACTACTTCTGTCTTTAGAATCTGCCAATTCCTTAAGTTCTTCCCTCACATGTGTCATCTTATTGAAAACACTCCTTCCCAGTCATTCAAGTTTGCACTCGGAGCGCCTATGAAATACTCAGGGCCCCACAGAGCTGCTGTAAGCATCTCTGCTGAGTGAGGTATACGTGTGTATGTTTAAGCACTGGTCACACGAGGGAGGGATGGGTGTCTATGTACTCAAATGGAGACGTTCCTGGAAACATGGTATGGGGGACAGAGGCCATAGAAGTAACCAGACACCACAGCTATGTGTGTGAATACTAAAATGTACATGCACTCACAGACACATACACAATCCAATGTATGCATGTGTACTCACACTCAAGGAAGTAAATACACACACATATATAAATATATATATTAGGGCTGTCAAAATAAGTGATTCATTTCGATTAATTAATTTGAGAAAAATAACTGATTAAAAAAAATAAGGCAGATTAATCGATTCCGTATGACCTTTGACCCTGAGCCGTTGTAGTCAGTAACCATGTAAAATGAAGGAGAGAAAAGAAAATGTGCTGACTAGATCATTGATTGGAACATTTACTTTTAAACAATGGCCTGATGGTGTTGATTCAAATTAAAGTGTTGATTAAAATAAAGTCCTCTGCAATGTCTGCAGCAAGGAATTTGCATATCACCGGAGTTAATCAACTCTAAAGTCGCACATCAATGCAAAGAAATAGTGTTGACATTGAGGGAAGTGTTAATTTATTTTCATTGTGTCCCCTAGGTTATATCTGTGGCTTGAAATAAGCACTTTTGAATTTATTTCCTCAGCATATTAGGTCATATCATAGATTATTATGGCCATTATTAAAATAATAATAAAAGAGTTTTTGAACTTTAATGTCACTAATGCTGATTATTCAATGATTTATTTGAATTTAAAAATGTAAAATACTTTCACAGCAAAAATGATATATGCGATTAATTTAGATTAATTAATCACAAAGTATGTAATTAATTAGATATTTTTTTTAATCGATTGTATATATATATATATATATATATATATATATATATATATAAAACTATGCACAAAATTATATATATATATATATATATATATATATATATATATATATATATATATATATATATATATAAAACTATGCACAAAAAAGGATATAGGTGAACACAAAAAACTGTGAGACGTAGCATGATAAATAACTAGTTTTGTGGGCAATGGTAGTGTAGTGGTTAAGGAGCTGGGCTAGGGTGCAGTACCCTGAAAGTTGTGGGTTCACTTCCCAGCTTCCACCATTGTGCCTTTGAGCAAGGCACTTAACCCCAAGTTGCTCCAGGGACAATGCAATCCCTTGTAGTATAGTTGACATAAGTACTCACTTTGAACAACAGTGTGCTAAATTAATAAATGTAAATGCAGAGATACATCTTCATGCACAAATCTCACCCATTTATACAGAAATGGATTCAGCTTACATGTGTAATGCAAGAGAGTGCAACTAGATTTGTTGTGCAAGGTGAATATTTCAAAAACACACATACACCTTTCAGCCATACTTTGAGCAATGGATTTATTCCACTGAGATGGGTCTTTAGAAAGCAGGTTGGCTTCTTGGGCTCCTGTGTTTCTTACTGTTCACACATCAACTCAAAGCCCTGAGGAGGGAGGTCAACACATCCAGTCACACACACTCACACAGAAACTTAATCCCACCAGACAGGCAGTCGTTTCTCATGAGGGGATGACAAAGAGAAAGGCATAAATTGTATTAGCAACATTACAGAGGACCTTCAGGTTAGTCAATCTCTTGTCATTTTAATCCCATCACTGGCCATAGTGTGATTGAGCATGAAGATACCCAGATTACCTAGAGTGAAAAGGGTAAAACACAGAACACTGGATTCTTCCTACCCTTCCACAAAATGTGTAATGGCAGCATAGGATTTAAAGAGAAACTATGCAGTATATTTCTTCGCCGTTTTTGCTTCTTTTCGCTGGCTCAGTCATGACTAATGTCTGAGAAACTCCATCGCTACCTTGTTCTAGCTGGTGCCTGACATGTATGTGTATTCAAATGCAGTAAAGCAATTCGTTACACTCGTTATACTTCCTGAGGAGGACGTCGGCCCACCGGCCCAAAGTTGCAAGGGTGGTTATAACCATTTCAATGACTCCGAAGCTGTTAAGGTCAATTAAACTAAAAAATCTGCATAGTTCACTTTTAATAAACACTTGTACAGTTCTGGCACATCCTCTGACTCCTATAGTAAACCAAAGACCAAGATATGGAGCCTATTTCTGTTTCAGTGTGTTTTTCCATAAATACAATGAGGTGGGATAGAGTGTCAAAGTCTTCAAAATAGAACAGACATTTAAATGCATTAATGCATGTTCTATGGATAGCCCATAGACATAATATAAAATATCTACACACCATATTTTTGTAACGACTGCAGTGTGGCAATATTCAAGTACCCCTCTTAGAAGTCATTCATACAGGGATTAGAAGTTATTTATAAGGGGAGATGGCATTGACTTGAAATACTTTCTTCTCCAAGTTTACTGGTTTTATTGCTCAAATGGTCATTTTTTTATGCTTAAGGTTTTGTTTTACTGACCCTCACTTCTAATGCAAAATCTCTTTAAAGAAAGGGATACCCTACCCACGTGAGTCTGTGGATTTTCTTTTAAACATCTAAACTTAACCAAAGTTTATTTATTTTATTTATATTGGCCTTTTGCAAATAGATGCAAATGTGTAGTCTCTGTTTGGAGATAAATAGTCCCGCTATGTTAGAAGACCCATAGGTGTGACTGTCTCCAATTGAAAAACTGAACTTTGAATTTTATTTTTGTTATTCTGTTGCACCTTTTATTTCTTTATGCTTCATTTGATTTCCTTTTCAGTTTGTCCTGACTAGGAATACTTGTTGCTCAGATGATATGGTTACAGATTTCCCAATTCCATTATAGGTGCTAAGATAACAGGAGGATAATTTTATATAATCCTCATTTGAGCCTTTCCTGGCTGTGTTGTTATTTTATTTTTATTTTATTTGTTTCCTTGTTCTCATTGGGTTAATCTGATGGTCTGTTTGCTTGCTTTAACTGCTGATATATTTTAATTTAATTAGAAAGCAGGTTAAAGTTTCATTTTTATGTTGTTTGTTTGTTTGTTTTGTAATTATTTATTTCATACATTTTCAAGCTTTGCTCCTAGCCACCCATCACCGGATGATATTTGATGTCTATAAAATATCTACAAGAACCTTACCATGTTATACAATGCAGTTTGTTTTGTTATCAGTTTCGGAGGCGGATCTGATGGACAAGGGTGTGCCACCGATCCGAAGGGGGATGGTTGATGGTTTTTAACAATGGTGATGGTGATGTGTGTAAATAGCCTGTTACATTATAGGTTGAGGACTTGGACTCCTCAAGAAACTTTACTTCTCAAGAACACTGTTTAATAGATTTGGACGAGATGTTTTGTTACCACTGTCATAAGAAATGTTTACATTATTACTAGGAATTCTGTTCTGAGGCATCACAAGCCTCAAAGTTCATATACTGTATTGTTTGCGTGTTTGGAGGTATAACTGAGAGGTCAAGACAGACCTGACTGCAGCTGACGTCATCCTTGAAAAATGTTGAACTCCACTGAATGATCACTTGCTTATTAGTACTGGAATGACCGCTAAAACCTTTTTGCTCCAAGCTACATATATTTTCAAGATCTGTTTTACAGACTCTGAAGTCGCAGACCCAGAGACACCCTAACAACGCATGTCTCACTTCCCCCGCTGGCTTCTCATGGGACGTGTAATGGATGGGACAGAAGTGTGATGGTGGAAGACACAGCTTATCGAAAGGGGGACAGCCCCTTTGATCTGATATCCAACACCACCCCTGAAGACCCCAGCAGCACAGTGTTCCTGGGAGGGCAGCATTTGGAAGTCTTGTGTACCATCCCACAAAAGGACCTTGGTCAGAACATCACGAGAAAGATTGGTAGAATAGTGGACCTGCTGTGGGCAGAATAACCCCCAAAAAACAGCAAGGATCCGAAGGTTCCAGGTAGTCGACCCTGACCTTCAGACTAGAGAATTTTTATTTTGTTGGTATACTTTAACTGGAGAAGGAAATATTGAAGAAAAAGAAGAGGAACACAGGGTGTGGAGGAACGCTTCCTATTAATAGAGCCAAGCGCCGCCCTAAGCACATTTTGCACACACATACACATTCTAAACATTGTGCACCACATGAAAGCAACCCACCTGTGATTTTATTCTATTGCATTGTGCACCACAAGAAGAATGGAAACTGGCTTTTGTTGCATTTTCTTAGCTGTGTCTATGGTACAGTAGATGATGTCAGTCTTTCTACTGTTGTTATTTTTATTCTCCCATGATCTGTAACCTCCTTCCACACCCTAAAAGTCCTCTGTTGTTAATAAGCTGATTCATAATTTATGTTAACAAGTTTAGATGTTCAAGTCTTTAAGGACTTGAAGGAAATAATTTTATGACCGTTTCTTGCCCCAGACTTGGTGGAGCCACATTTACATTTAGAGGGTATTCTCTTTCTCAATGCAGATGTAGGTGTGAAATGCTCCCCACTGGCTCCTACCATCTGTCAATCTCCTCTGTTCTGTCTTTGGGTTGGGACCTTATAGTTAACTTAGCGGAATTATATGTTTGTGTTAACTGTAAATGTGTTCATGTTTGGCATCATTGTAATAGTCTCAGTACAAGGATTGTAATGATTTGATTGTGAGGATGTTTGGAACATTCTATAAGTGATATTTCTGATATGATCTCTCATGTTCAGATAGGTGTGAAATATTAATGTTTATAGAACAGCATGTGTCCAGGCCTCTGAAGGACTTCCCAGGAAAGGGGGTAGTTTTAATTAAAAGACAATAGAAGCTGACCAGACCTGATGAAGGCCTAATCCTCATCCTCCCTTTCTATTGCATATTCAAACTGGGTTGGACCTAGAGGTCACTCCTTTTGTTTGTAACATAAAGTTAGTAGACTGTTTCTGTATAGTCAGAGAAGTCAGATAATACTGAGAATCTGGTGAAATCCATGATGGGGTGAAACAAACATGTACTTTTCTCCCTTGAGGGGCACTGGCCCCTCATTGAAAAGAATAAAACCTGGATCTTGACCTTTCATCGTCCTGATTGAGTCTTAAGAGAAATATGGTAGTAAAAATATACTATCAGGGGAAAGAGACAGGGACATGAGCCCACAAACACCTGGAGAACATCAAAATCTAAACGATCTCCCAACAGGGCAAATAAGGCATCCAGATGGAGGCTTACCCAAAATCAATTAAATAGCACCAAATAAATCCATATTTAACACAAGACACCAGAAGAATAGAACACTGTACCAATCATCACTTTATTATTTGCATTTAAATGTAAGCATCTTGAGAAGACAATTTACATAACAGCCATGGGCTCTCCAGAACTGCCTACAATTCAGCCATAGGGGCAGGGGACAGAGGGGGAGGCTCAGAAATCACTTAAGCTTTACAGGAGGGGGGGGTGGATCAAGGGGACAAGACGAAGACTCTGCCACCAAACCCCCCATCAGAATCTGTATCATTCAGTCCAGTGCCATGTGCAGAAGGGAATGCTGGGAAGGTGGAGGACTCAGTGCAGTGGACCTGGGAGAGAAAGGACAGAGATGGTGAGGAGGCATCCTAAATTGGTGGATGCAAATTCATGGCACACACGTGCGCATCCTACAGGTGACATTCAAATATGAACATGAGTGGCAGGAGTTTGTTGCAGCGTTGAGTACAAAGACTTACATTTCCTGTGAGCCGAGCTCCTCTCCTCACGATGCCCCAGCAGCGCTCTTCACACAGGCTGCGAACGCCTCCATCAGCTCCTTGCAGCCCTCCTCACCATTCTCTTTCACACTGCAGGGAAGGAGGGACATGTCAGTGGACAGTTTAGTACGAGGTTCCCCACTCAGCCACCATCTGATGACATCTAGCACGTCAAGGGCAACATTAAATATGAAATGAAAATAAGTCCTAAACAAAATTACGTATATTCAGATTGTGACCTTAGCCAATAGTGCAGTACAATCAATTATTGAAATGTAGATGCAATGAACTCATTACCCCTGGCTCCAACCTACTCAATAACCAGCCTACAGACTGTTTGAGCTGGTCCATACATTTTCTTTTTATGTGAGTGAGTGAGAGTGAGAGTGAGAGTGAGAGTGAGAGTGAGAGAGAGAGAGAGTGAGAGAGAGAGAGAGATTCCAGTCACACTGCACCAACACACAGCGGCAGACACTGACAGAGAGCATTAGTGTGATGAGGCGAAAGAGCAAGAGGAGGGCGGAGAAAACCCATCCGAGAGAAAAGGAAAAAAAAAACGACACGGCGCACACACGCACAAACATCGCGTGACTGTGCAAAACTGTGGGGGCTGGCAGGTATTGGATCATACATCCTTGGTTGTGTGGAGAGCCAGAGACCAATGACTGCCGCTATCCAAACCCCTTCTGCATCCGTCTTAAGGGCATCCCACTAGCCCCTACCAAGGCTCATTTCTCACACACGCTCATACATCTCTCCAACCTCATAGACAGTGACGCAACACACAGCTGGTTGTTTCAGATTAAAAAGGGTTTACACCAACGCATCCTATTGAGCCATGTGTGCACGTCCTCCTGGCTTTGTGAGGGCATGCGTGCATGGCTGCCTCCGTCCTCTGGGATTGCAGGGAGGCCGAGATGACCTAACAGCAGCACAGAAATCATCCCTCCGGCAACAAAATCCAATAATCCCACCGAGAGACAGGGTGAGCACGAGTGTGAGACCGGCATTTTAATATTAAATGAGAACACACAGGATACCTCCCCGTTGTGAGTGAACACTCCCTTCACCACAAAAGGAAAACCCTGATCTCCCTAGCAAGCCATTACTGGTGTGGCCAACGCCAGCAAAACCAATTAGACCATGATTACATAACCACCCTAAACAAAACACCAATTAAAACACAATGCATGTCTGCACAGAGGCCCATAGAACATGCTTGCTGTAACAAGGGTTTAACAGATTACGGTTCCTAAAAGACATTACCAAAATTAAGAGTTCCATCTGGAAGCAATGGATTAGGCATATACAGTACTAACCTGTATTGCAAACACCAATACTTACTGTGGTCACTTCCAAAGTCATTACCGGTTACGTTGAGCTGGTCATGAATGCAAAAAGGGTCTTGTGGAAGGGTCAGAGTGGGACACCAACATGGTGGCCACTGAGGCAACCATGTGTACTCTTCTAATTGTAAGACTTAATTATTTACAGCGAATGCCACTCCTTATGGAGACCAATGCATTATTTACCACCATAGGTGATCACAGCCAAGAAGCCATGTAAGGAACAGATGCACCAGAAGTTAGGGTGCCTGGACCTTTAAAAAGCAATATACATAGTCTCAAAACTGAACAGTTGAGGAAAAACCAAAAACAGTTTCCAAATATGCTCATCTTATTACCATCTACACCACAGCAAAACTGTTCTTGAAGCCCTGTGGGTGATTTCAAAAGAGTAACTGTGGACTGAGGGGCCCCACATATCCCAAAGCAGCACACCAATGTCTATGAAAACCAAGGACAAAGGTATTCTGTAACACCAAGATTACACAGCAAAAGTAGCAAAAAAAAAGATACAGCTGGTTAATCTTTAAACATGGTTAGCCATTATGGTCACCAAGATGTACATAATCTATACCTTGCCCCATCCATGTACCCCTCTACACAGAAGCGCAAAGTTTAAAGCCTGTAGGTCACGATTTCATTACTCAAGGTCAATCAAGGTCAACCTCATAATAAATTACTAACAGCTCATCTTCACTTGACAAGGCAATACAAATCATTTGAGGGCTCTGTGTCCCTGAGAGGTTGGAATTACAGGCCATTTCCCCACTTTATTTTTAGGAAGCGCAAGCAAGGTCAAAGCCAGAAAAATAAACTCAAATTACTACTTTAGCAGCTGAGATAGGGGTGTAGTTTTGACTGCATCGCACTGTGCCTGTCAGATACGACTCCAAATAAATCAGAGGAGGACAGGCCTAGCATCACACTGTGTTCAGGCCAAATAACACCAAGATGGCCGCCTTGGTGTCAAGTTTCTATGAAACACAAGCCATGTCTATAGAACATGGATGCACCAACACAAGGCCCACGCATGCAAGACTATTTATGATGGACCTAAAAATAGATCCACGGTATGGATTACGCAAAGAGTCAGCCTTCTGAGAGTACTCCATTCAGCTGGTCAGCAGCAGTGCACAGATCATACAGAGCCAAATGACAACAGCAGTGTAGGGGGGTGAGAGGACCCAAGGCCCACAGGAGCCCAACATCAATCAGCAAAAGCAACTCTGCTTTCAGATGGGGACAACTCAAACCCCAAACACTATTACATAGGAGCAAACAGCAGAAGCTTGGCTAGCAGCACCCCCCCCCCCCACCACAGAAAACTGACCAAATGATCACCCACATTGAAACACACGCCCCTCTGCTTATCTACACACCAGAGCGTAAAAGCCAGAGTGTGAGGCCTTATCAGTAGGTGCCTGAGGGCAGGCCTGGTCAGAGCCAAATGGACAACACTGTTCAAAGTGGTAAATACCACAAAGGTTCAAAATTAAATTGCAGGGGGAGGGATTAGTGGACTGTAGAGGCTGTAGCAAAGGGAATCAGCGAGGGACAAAAGTTATGTCATGATGGATATCGAACCAGACTTTGACATTGCACTGTCATTGAAACCACCAGGTTAGCTTAGCACAGCGCAGCACTTCCTGGGTCGCAAGCCCTCTGCATTTACAGAAAAAATAAAACCCATAACAAGCTCACACTAATCCCAACAGCAGGGTAGGTATCTAGCTGCCTGCACAGGGAAGAGTGTGCAGATCAGAATGCAAGAGTCCACTCCCTCACTCACACTGCAGGGATGTTGACACAGCAAGGCCTCAGGAGCAGCCAGGGCAGGCATGAGATGAGGGGGAAGGGGGAAGAAGGCGACAGTGGAGGAGCACGAGCGAGCAGAGGAAAAATGTGACGTAGGCAAATTCCCAGCCGCCAATCAGGCGTGAGCAGTAGCATCACGTTTGGACGAGAGCCCCGCTCACCATGTAGCAAAGTGTGGTGGAATTCACAACATCCGAGTTGAAAATAAATCAATTGAAGTCCAAAACACTAAATTAAGAGGTCACAAATAAAAAAAGGGATTGCCCGGACCACTTCTCTCCAACCCAATATGGCAGCTTGCTACACCACCATTTTCTTGCATAAAGACGCATCAACCCAACCTGTATCAACTGCATCCTCCAACCTAATGCACACCCTCCCAAGACCCACGGAAAAGGGAAAAAAAATAAAATAAAAAACATTCAACCCTTTCCAAAGTGATGAGCCAAGTCTACACACTTTGCCCATCACCTGACGGATCCGACACCGACCAGTCCTGAGCATTAAAGTGGAGCACGACTTACCACTTGTCCAGGTCAGCCTTGATGGCCTCACAGGCAGCGGGCACGGGGGCCTCAGCAAGGACAGCAGCGCTCTCAGAGTCCGACATGTTCAGTGCTGCTTCTGACTGTGCGTCTTAGCCTGTGTGCTCCTGTATGTGCATGTGCAGAGAGAGAGAGAAAGAGAGAGCACAGTGTGGTTAGAGTTGGCAAGAGGGAGGGGGAGTGTACACAAGAGGGAGGGTGGAGAGCGACGACAGCACACATGTGGACATGAATGCTGGCAGCAGGGGGAGGGGAGATGGAGCCATCCATCTCTTGCCCCTAACCAACAAAACGCAGGGTGGTGGGAGGGAGTAACCTTATCAAAGTTCAAAAAACAGCCTAACAATTTGGCATCAAACATGAAGTGGACTTCCTCAGTGCCCTTCTGTTCGTGTGGACCAAATGCATAGGTGCACTTATCTGTTGGCCAAAAATAACAAAAGTTCAGAAAATAAATTTGTTTTTAACTTTCATTTAAAAAAAATAATTCTGCGCAACGAACAACAGCTTGTCCATGGCGGGCGCAGCAGCCATGGACGCAGGGTGCAGAAATAGTCACGTCAGCACACCACGAAGTAGACTACTTCTGTAAAAGAGGGCCACCTGCTGGGCACATCCCTGCCTAGCAATGCCCCCCTATTTGTTTCTGGCTGTAGGCCTACCAACCTGGCTGAGGTAAGTGGCGTGCGCTCCTGGGAGAAGACCCTGCCCCAGGTCTTTGCACAGCCTAAGCGGATTCTCCAATGTCACAGGATTACCTGAAAAGCCACATCTTAGGCTACAGACCAATGTAACGGGAATATCGGCCACGTTTGAGAAAAAAAACACAACATACCAAGATGCCAGATACAGATATGCTACCTTAGTACTATAGCCTACATAACCCACGTCTTACATAATATTACTTGAACATTTGAAGTTGCGCAACAACTTTCCTCACCATTCATTTGGTAATAGGTTACTGCCACACGCAGACCGGTAGTTAATACTGAAGTAATGCATCAAAATATTCAATAAATAGGCAAACTTTAAGATCCCACAGCCCATGCGGACAATCTGCGCTGTTTGAGCAACATGTGGTGGCACCGACTCCAAAATGAATCCCAAAGAATTAATATCGACACCCACCACGATCCAGGCGAAATACATAGATTAGTATACTTCATACATAAACCAGCAGCTATAGAGATAGACTATTTAGCGCATCGTGAACTCCACGTTCAAACTACGTACACTTGAATCAAATGGCAACTTCGCTTATAAATCCACCAGCATCTACTACCAACAGTCAGTTTTAAATAGAAATGTCGGTGGAAACCCCGAAATGTTTTAAGTCATATGTGCATAACCAAATGAAATTAAGAACAGTTCCGCTGAACACAAGAAACCTATTAGCATTCAATTCATTTGTCACGAAAGCTTCCGTTCATTCGATTACTTGAATCCTTATACCAAGAGTAGGCCTACAAATGCATTAATGTGCAGGCGAAAGTTCGGTCGGCATACCTGTTATCTCCCTAGATTCCCGGACTAAAAGTGCACAATGCCTGTTCAAACAAATGTTTTTATAACTGCAGGCGCAGCTTTACCAACCTCCCATCACACCTGATTCAAATTGTGCGTTTTCTATGGAGTGACAATGGATTATGGGTAGTTAAGTCTCGACCATTCCCAGTGGCTGCAACACTGCTGTCTTATCTTGCCGACTGTATCTCATCTTGTACCATTAACAAAGTTCATGCAAACACTAATTGCACCACTATTAAATTCGTTAGAAGAACCGCGCACTTGAAATAAGACACATTTTAGTGTCCGCGGAGTTCACACGAGATAACGCGAAAAAGCACTCACCCCGCCCCCTTCAATATTAGTACACCGTGTTCCCAAAGTAACCATATCATTCATATTCATTTTAGACACTGCTAAAAATGCTCAAAATCACTGGTAATTACATTACCATCAAATGCCACCCAATTACCTTCTTTCTGTCTACACTGGATTCGACAGGAATGAGCTGGGGGGCACAGCGCTTAATGTTTAACAGAGAGGCGTTGCTACGGCTATAGGCTGCGCGTAACCATACATTCACACTCCCTTTTCAAGGGGTCCGAGGCACACATGAGAAGATACAGAAGTGTATTATTCATAGAGGTCACTAGCTAACTCAGACCTAAATAAAACAAAAACAAAATCACACACTTGCTCACACACAGTTCCATGCAGTCATACTCTTGACTTTTCCAAAACCTCCTCCAAGTCATTCTTTATTATTTAACATGTCTCCAGAACTTTTGTATGTCCTGCCTGTCTAAGACCATACATATATATGTTGATTTCAGTTTAACTAAACTCTGAGTTTCAGTGATTAAGCATCCTATCATGACTATGTGCATGGATCAGAGTGTAAAGAAGATTTTATTGCCTTACCCTCGAAAGTATCACCCTTCCCTGAGTCCTGTCAGAGAGAGGAGAGAGGAAGTCAGTAAGGACACAGGAAGTAAAGAAACCTGCAGGCTGCTGTATCTCCTTTCAATGTATGGCTGCCCTTGGATTGCAGGGGGCGTGCACGTATGTTTGTGTGCACGTGTGTGTGTGAGTGCATGCACACGCTTAAGAGGCAGACCCAGAGAGGCCCACAGGGGTACTGCAGCGGAATTTCCTCCAAACCAACATGCCAAGTCTATTCTCTGAGAGAGAGAGAGAGAGAGAGAGAGAGAGAGAGAGAGAATCAATTAAAAGTCAGAGCAATATAATAGAGTAAGGGGGAAAACAGGGGAAGCAAGTTTTTTGCCAGCTTTTGCTGTAAAGTGAGGAGGGGAGGCAAAGAGGAGGAGGTGGGGGAAAGAGTGAACCAAACTTGCTGCTAAAGAAAGACAAAGGCCTGTTCTTGGGAAGGGGGATGGGTGTGTGGTGTGTATGCATGTGTGGCATGGTTGTGGGAGTAACAGGGGGTGGGGTCGCTCCTAAGTAAGGTTAAAGTCCTGTCCTTCACATACCATAGACACACAGACAGACAGGCAGACACACACACACACACACACACACACACGTATATACACACGTATATACATAGACACACACACACGCACACACACACACACACACACACACACACACACACACACACACGTATATACACATTAACACATTCTGTTCAGGTCTCTTCTCACAGTCTATTCGCTGAGTCATCAATACACACACACACACACACACACACACAATGAAATATGAATACACACTCAACACACAGCCATACTCCTGATTTTCCTGTGTGTCCTGGTAGCATCTAGAAAACAGGACAGCAGTTGGGGAATTTGCAAAGAGAATGGAAAAAGTTTTCTGTCCTGAAGGGCCTGGGGCACTGGAGTGGGAGTGGACAGGGTTGGCGTGTGGGAGTTGGTGGTGGAGGGAGCCTCTAGGAGAGAGCAGGGAGGTATGAGGGGGTTAGGGACAGCCTCCATGAAGAGGGGAGGGGGCTAAAAAGGGTGGAGGACATGGTTCTCAAAGTCAGAGCTGGAGGTCATACCTGTGTCTTCAGAAGGGTGTAATAACAGTATATGTGTGTGTGTGTGTGTGTGTGTGTGTGTGTGTGTGTGTGTGTGTGTGTGTGTGTGTGTGTGTGTGTGTTTGAGGCAAGGTGGGTTGAATAATATACGTATGTGGTGCTGGAAAATGTGTACAGTACAAGGGCATATTAGGGCGAATGGCCATGAGGTGAAGCAGACACACACACACACACACACACACACACACACACACACGCATACACACGTTTTTCGGTTCCGGCGCTGACGAGAGTGGCAGTATGTCGAGGTAGCTCCATGTCTTTTTCCTTGAATTTCCCCTTGGTGATCAATAAAGTATCTATCTATCTATCTATCTATCTATCTATCTATCTATCTATCTATCTATCTATTTATCTATCTATCTATCTATCTATCTCACACACACACACACACACACACACACACACACACACACACACACACACACACACACACAGGGTAAGAGTTAATCACCATAAAGCCACAAGTAACATTCTCATTCTAAGAGCTCTGTTTAAAAGCAGAATTACCTGTCCTGCCTTCGGGTATGTGAAAACACAGAGACATGTTCACACGCGCACACGCACACACACACCATTATCTATAGGGGATCACTGTTTTCTCCCTAAACAAACACAGGTTCCATAGGACCCCCCCCCCCCCCCCTGAAAGCATAGAAAAGAATACATTGTTTTATATAAACATTATATAATATATGTATCTTTCTGGATGTATGGCAGGGTGAATGTTTACAGTTTTTAACAACCTTCCAAACTATGGTCTGCCTCAATTGAGGACCACATGCCTTCTGAACCTGTTCTACTAAAATCCTTCAGCATGATCTTGGAACAATCAAATAAATCATGGTACCACTTAAAATTCTACCTCATACAATCAAAAGAGGATCAATGGTCTTTCTAACAGCACCAACTTATCCCTGATTGGATTCCAGTAGATGCATTCCCCACATACCCAGATATCAGGGTGGGTTAGATTGGCTATTGGTCAACCATGTGACACAGAACACAAGATATGCAACATAAGAAAGCTTCATTAGCCCCCAACCCCCCGAGATAAACAAAGTAAATGTGTCTGTGATTTCAAAAATGGGTGTAACGTTACCCCCGGAAGTGATTGGTGGGTTGAAATGAGGACGTGGAATTTGGAGCCTCATTCCTGGTCTCACAAGACAATATATGTTCACAAGGGTTAATAGAATCAAGAATCAAAACGTTTTTTTGGAAACTGCGTACGAGTCATTCAGAAAGGACTATAACAAGCTGTGAGGTAATAAAGACAGTGCTCATAATAACGATGGAATATGATTTTACAAATAGTCATTATTTATCATGTTATACTGTTGAACTATCAACATTTCTGTAAAAGCCAACATGTGGTCTACTTCATCCTCTGCCTTTGGAGATGCTTAATGGCTTCTCATGATGGGTAGAGAGCCCTCTAGTGGACCTAACAAGTAAGACATAGATGGGGAAATCCACAGAGGACCGGACTTAAACGACTTTAAAAAAGTGCCAGCACCACGAGTCACATTTGATATTCAGGCAATTTTAGATCTACATAAACAATGAGTGACACACACATACACCGTCACTGCCACTTTGTCAAGCTCCATGAACTGGCTGTTCCTTGTCACACAGAGGCCTCTTGAAAAGTCACAATACACAAAACCCATTAATTAGAGGGAGAGAAAGTGAGAGACACAGATTTGTATATATTTACTTATTTATCTGTGTCACAGTGGACTGTGCCCTGACACACCCACAAATAGCTTTCCCGTGTGTATTGATGAAGACGGGGACCTAAAACAATGTTTTTCATTAGCACAAGAGAGAACCAGTTTAGCACAATGGCCACGTTGAGCACAGGTCTGCTGCATACGCAAAGCAGAAAGGACAGGGTCCTTTATAAAGTGGCCAGAGCCCAAGGAATGATCAGAGGAACAAGAAACAGCAGCATTACATCCCAGAACGACGGCCAGGGGACAGAAACCAGGGGAAAGAGAATATCCAGAAGAATGCCCGCCTACAGGTCCCAGGGTACCAAACTGCACTTTGCAGGTGAGATAGGCCTGTCTATGTCAACATGTGTGTCAATATATCTGAACTGTCCACTAGCACAATTGAATTGTATTTAATCAGTGTCATTTTCCTGTACATATCTCCACTCTGTTTATTGCCGTCTTCTTTGCTACTGTTTTGCAAACACCCCTTTCCCCCCATCAACATCCTCTTGTCATTCTTGCAGTATTTGTCTGACATATCACTGAACTAGGTATCCATACTGGTGTGGTACACATGTCCCCTTTCTCTTCAGTGGTAGTGCTGTTGTGTGTGACGGTGTCATCTGAGGCACTCGGTCTGGGTGATTTATTGGAGAGAGTCTCCCAGGTTTCTGACAAGCTGCACTCTCTCAGCACATCGCTTACCAACGACCTTGTGAGTAACTTCATCAGGGGAAAGTTTTTATAGTTGCATGTTAGTGTGTGTGTGTGTCTGTGTGTTTGAGAAAGAATGTGTATGGATGGCTGTGCACACACTTCCTTACCTATACCTTTCAACTCTGATCTGCAGAACACCCATATCCCTCCAATGGGAAAGATCATTATGCGCCCATCGATGTGCCACACATCTTCCCTCCAAACTCCCAATGACAAGGAGCAAGCCCTCAAAGTGCCTGTATGTACCTGCTAGCTTTGCACCTCATCCCACATTTGCCTTTGATCTCTTTTTCAACAGTATGAGTCATGATAAATCACAGCTAATAATTGCAACAGTAAAAGTAATGCTGTTCATACAAATTGTGAATACAGTATTGTGTTCTTTTCATCAACATTTCTTTCTAAACAGGTTAAAGTTTAACATCTGTTTCTGTTGGAAGATATAATGAGAACTGTGATGTATTTGAGTGACACCTTTCTTGGTGTCACCGGCTGTCCATGTGACAAACTGTCCCGACTGGCTCTCCATATGAGACAATTGTTTATAATGAATTGAACTGTGTTTCCATGCAGGAGTCTGAGCTGCTATCCTTGATTCGTTCACTGCTGGTTGCGTGGTCAGATCCTCTATCCATGCTGTTGAAAGAGGCTCCTAGTCTTGTCCACCCTGACAAAAGCCTGATCTACAGCAAGACCAAAGAACTTCAAGACCATTCAAACACTTTGGGTGATGGCTTGGATCGTCTGGTCCACAAGGTGTGTACATGGGGCATGGGGAAGCTGTATAAGTTTATATGATTGAATGCATGTGCATGTTTGTGTGCTTATGGAGTTTATCAGAGCTTAGAGCTTTCTTTGAGTAGTTCTCAAATAATTAGTGGAAAAACTATTTTATTTACAGAGACATTCAATAATGTTGTGTAATATATAGATTTGGCAGACTGTCAGCTTGAATATTGTGGAATATTGTGCTTGATAGCTTATTTGTTTTCAAAAAGACAAGCAAATGTAACAGGTTAATTAGAAGGAAAACATTGTTTGGCCAGCAATACATATATTTTCAAGACACCTATCCCTTTTTAATGATCAGCATGTACCTCAGATATAAATTGTTTGCCTTCACACTACAGGAAGTTTCCCTGTCTGCTTACTGTCCAGATGTGATATCAATCAAGCAAATGTTTCTCTCTGAACAGATGGGCCCCACTTCCCAGCTCATCTCCTCTCTCCCCTTTACCAACGATATTGGGAACGACAAGAACATGCGCTTGTCCAACTTCCACTTCCTGCTGTCCTGTTTTCGCAGAGACTCCCACAAAATTGACAGCTTCCTCAAGGTCCTCCGCTGCCGGGCAGCCAAGCTGCGTCCAGAGATGTGTTAAGAGGAGCTGACGCCATTCTGGCTCTGCGTCTCTCCAGGCCAATCAGGAGAGCTGCTGAGCTACAATGGCAGAATAGCAGTCTGAACTGGAATGTCCATCACGTTGTCACCTGACCAGTTAAAAGTGACAGTAGTATGTAGTTTGTCATCACACTTGTCACACATCACTTTCATTGTTTAACATGCAAAGTTTCTGTTACACAGGCGTCCAGCAGAGTGAGGAAGAGATGTTTTTTGACGCCACATATATATGCTATGGCAGCTGAGCAGCATTCCAGATCAGACTGTTTTATGTCCTGTAGGGCTTAAATGACATGCACTTTAGATAACTCCACTTAGTTCTGTAGGCTTCTGTGCAGGTTTACACACATTCACACATTCTTTGCAAGTTTATGGTGAGTACTTGAATATTCATAGAATGTTAATAAACACCCATCACGCAAATTGAATGATTTTGTTGATTTTGTGGGTCAATTGAGATGACGATGTCAAAATTGGAGGGGACGTGAACTAATCAGACAGACAAATGTGGTAAAATGAAAAAAGTGTATTTTTGCAGAAATTAAGAGACAATAAATTGAGATCACATGTGAGGGACTATAAAAATCAAGCCAAAGCACCAACAGCAACATTTCCGGAAAGGTACTGGCTTGATGAAATTTATTCTGGACTCTCTATCCGACCACATAAAGACCTCTGGATACTTCGGTTTGGCTTTAGGGACCCTCTGAATGACATGATTTTGATGTCAACTCAACGTATGTTCTCCCAATCATCCGTAAATTGATCTAAAGTGCATTTTACTCCGGATAATTCCTTTAATGACTAAACTAAGGAGCACCTTGACAATTGGAAAAAGTGGTGCAAAAATACCATTTGTTGACACAAAACTCATCTTTGTCATTTTCATCCTCAAATTGAAGATTCACTTTAAAACTAGAAATGCAATGCCAGAGGAATTACAATAGTGGATGGAAAGCTGCTGGCTTAATGTTGGTGGGGAGATTCCTGAAAAAAAAAACACTGAATCACTTAATCTTTGAGTTAAAACATCTTGTGTGTCAGGTGTTCTTGAGATATCACACTCAAGGTGGGTTTGAAATTGACATTTGACTTCATCATTGAGTCCATACAAATGTTCACACCAAATTTGAAGCATATACGTCAAGCCGTTCTGAATTTGTGACACAAGCACGAAAGCTTGCCTTTGGAAAATGTAGTTCAGAGAAAGCCTAATTGTATGCAATGCAATAGGCTACCTGCAAAACGGGGCTTTCAGTTGTAGATGACTTCATTCTGCACCCAGATAACAATTAGTCATTGAACCTATGTTAAATCAATATTACTTTGTCAACGTTAAATCATTGAATCAACGTCGCACTGCAACATTGATTCTACATCACTTTTGCACCCTTCATTAATACTGAAGGAACGTTGAAATTCTAACGACAGATCAACAGGATTACAATGGTATTTCAACTAAAATGAATATTGAAACAATGTTGAAATTTTAAGAAACAATGTTGAAATTTTAACCAAACTAAAGATCAACCTGATTTCAATGGTATTTTAATTGATATTAAACCTCAGTAAACCACCTATTAATCTGGCAAAATATTGGGAAATTCATATCCTGCTTTATCTACAGCCAGGATAAATTTGGCTAGGGTATGTCTGGTTTAGGCTACACAAACTTGGATAAATAACCATTGACAACTTGTTATCAGTTTGAAAAGCAAGTGCATTTATTCACTCTTCTTCATTTAGAAATTCACGTGTGCTGTGCTTTCCTGCCATCCATTCAGTATGCTATAGCATCCATAAACCGGCATAAAAGCGGCACCTAACAGAAATAGAAGGGGGAAAAAAAGAGACAGTTGTTAAAAAAATATGTTCAACTGAACAACAAACTAACAGCTAAGCCTACAATCAAGTCATTTTACGCCACAACCTACCACTCATACAAACGTAGTTCAAAACGAAGGCTAAGTTTCAGCCATTTCCCTCGTCAGGCCAGCTATCGCTAGGAAAGGCGGCTGACAATTTGAGTGTGACACTAATTATTACTTAGCTGCTAACACTACCGGCACAACTTCACACAACCGCGAATCTAGAAACATTCCCGAGGTCTAGCTAATGTAATATAACTTACCCACTGAGTCCTTGGTTATCTCTTAATCAAGTTATGAACTTACTCGATGTAATACCAATATTATCAAACTAGAGTTAAACTTAACGTCCTCTCTAGACGTTGCAGCTACGAGTTTGTTGCTAATCGATGACAGGTAACGCCAGCTTGCTTGTTTACTTGCCTAGCCGAGTCGTCAAAAAACAGACTTCACACTCCATTCGAATAAAAAACACAAATTAATTGTAACTTACATAGGTTGTGGTAGGAAAATGTCTGTTTCGTCGTAGTTTGTTGGATGAAGCAGACACCTACGTAAACTTCCTTGAAGAGAATTGAGCAGTGTGAAAACAGTGTGGTTCAAAAGCATATTGAAGAGGTTCATTAGGCTTACTGTTTTACTAATTCTTACTGTTTCTCTGTACAAGCCAATAAGGTAAAATTGTGTACCTGACAAGTTTCGGCTACCTTGCCTCTGTAGCCTTCATCAGAGGTGTCACGTGATGTTGGTGTGACGTCGTCTGAGCTGTGTTATATGGAGTTTTCCATCCCACCTGATGTGGTGGGATGGCCGTGTCCCCTGGGGTGCTCCGGGGGGGGGGTGGGCGCCCTCTGCTGTCTGGTGGTTTTTCATACAGCCGGGGGCGGCCCTGCAGGACTGTGTCCCAGGTGTGGGATAGCTGGTAGGCTCCTTCATCCCGGTTCACAGTCTTTGGGGCCCGCTTCCTGATTTCAACCGCCTCTTTGATCCATCGATGGAATTTGTTGCTTTCCGTTCTGATGACCTTGGCTGCGTCCCAGTTCATAAGATGGTTTTCCCTCTTACAGTGGTCTGAAATGCGCTTCCATAGCAAGGGGCAATGGCAGGCTCGAGCACCTGCGTTCCACAACCCGTGACATTTCGGAATCCAACAAAGAACTGACATGTGGTGCATTTGTCATATGTACATATCTGATGTGTGTGCTATTTGGTTTTGCATGTTTTCTACATCAGAAGTAGCCTAGAAATCTAGACGCACCCTAGCGGCGGCAAATTAATTTGCTCAGCCTGTACGTCTAGTATCAAACCATAGGAATTTCTATTGGCTAACACCGTGGATGTTATTCAATCACAGCGCTCTATTTTGTTAGAGAGTCTTAAGGCGGGCTTAACAGGATAACGACAGTCCTGCGACTGTGAACAACAAGGAAGGTGGCTATGGCGAACAAAGAGCGGTTGTTTGAATCGGCGTTGGCGTGAACTTTGGAGGAGTTGGACTTGTGCTTTTCTTTGAAAGTTGAGCAACACAATGCACTTAAGTCATTCCTTTCGAAGAAGGATGTATTTGCCGTTTTGCCGACCGGATACGGTCGTAGCGCTGGCCTATTGCATGCCTAGGCAGTTTGAAAGACAATTCTCTGCCCGCCCCTTGGATTAAGCGCATAAGGTGAATGGCTCGATTCCAGACTATACATTTCAATGACATAGGATGGCCCGCCAGGCTACATCGGAAGCACTTGCTCACTTCCTGTTGGGTGTGACGTTTTACACTAATGGTAGTCACTAGATGGCACTACACCACAAATATGTAGGGTACAATGATATGCTTCCAAGTTATTAGTTTATGACATACATTTTGTGATATGTTGTGCAATGCAGATAAAAGTTGACTAATTATCCTAAAAAACTGCTTTCAGCCCACTCGGAGTGGTGGCATGATCCCAATCCCCTTGTGTTTGTCTTAGGAAGGTCCACATCCCTACTAACTTTTGTGTGTGGGGGTAAAGTTATTTGCTGACCACAAGACTCAATGACATAAGGGACTGTTTGTTATTGATTTAAGGGGCTTAAGGGGCTATAGTTTTGGAAGCGTTGGTCAAAAAAGACGTGACCCTCCCTCGCCAGCAAGAAATTTTTCTATGACCCTCCAAAGTGATTGAGAAAAAACGCATGACCCTCCCCAGTCCCAACAATTTATTGATGCCTTCTGTACTGTGTCAATTTAGGAGCTTGCATGCTACGACTCCTTCCTTTAAATGCCTTAAGGCTGTCGTTTGCACATTTTCACAAATAATCACCGGGACCGAAACAAACCTGTCAACATTTCCCGGGTTTATTGCGTATTTTAACTTTTTCCCTGCTGTCTTAGGAGGAGCTGCAGGGCGGTCGCAAGGGGGTGCGAGGCCCTGTGCGAACTTGACAGATGTGAGGCCCTTTCACTTACGTGCATGAAATCATGCGATAGCCTTGTGCCTAGGCTACCATCAGTCTGACAGAAACACTTTTAGCTCCAGCTCATTGAATCAGATTAGACCGTTGGTTTATAGGAGAGATGCTAACGGTCTAATCTGATTCAATGAGCTGGAGCTAAAAGTGCTACTGTCAGACTCAGAGAACGGCTGGATGAACTGGGGAAAGGTAAAACTCAACAGTTTAACTCAAGAGGAGGTGGAAAATGAGTGTAATTCCCCAAATTGTGGAATATCCCTTTAAGGATATTTCAGCCTGGATGAAATATTGACGCCTGGATGAAAGATCGGCACCTTCAGCTTAATCTCTCAAAAACTGAGCTTTTGGTGTTTCCAGCTAAAACAGCTATTCCCCAAACAGATTAACATCCAGCTTGACTCAACCCAACTTGACCTAACTAGATCGGCACATAACTTGGGCGTTGTAATTGATGACCGACTTAACTTCTCTGAGCATGTAGCTTCAATTGCAAAATCATGTCGGTTTATCCTTTAGCGTCTGTTGTGTCGACCAGTCTTAAATGCTAGGTCAAATTCAAGACTCTTTTCCTCAACCATCTAAATTTCCCTAGCAACAACCTAGCAACCACCTCTATAATGTCAACCTAGCAACCACCATAGCAACCAACATGATTACCCTAGCAATCACGTTATTTTGCATAGCAACCACCATATGTACCCTAGCAACACCCTAGCAACTAATCCTAATTAGCCTAGCAACGCCCTAGCAACCATTTTAATTACCCTAACAACAACGTAGCAACCACCTTTATTAGCAACCACATCATTTTGCATAACAACCACAATATGTACCCTAGCAAAACTCTAGCAACCACCTTAATTACCCTAGCAACAACCTAGCAAACATCTCTAGAATGTCAACCTAGCAACCACCATAGCAACCAATATGATTGCCCTAGCAACCACCATAGCAACTGCATTATTTTGCATAGCAGCCACCATATGTACCCTAGCAACACCCTAGCAACCATCCTAATTAACCTAGCAACACTATAGGAACCATGCTAATGAACCTAGCAACAACCTAGCAACCACCACTATAATGTGACCTAACACCATAGCAACCAGCATGATTACTTCAACTACAACTAGCTGTTGTCAAATTGTTAGGGAAGAAATGAAATGTTGTGATTGACACATCACATAAACCGTTATTGAGTGTTGCCGATACACAATAGGAAAGTTTTGTCCTCGGAACATAATCTGACAGCAGCTTTGAAGTTTTGGAGGTGGTGGATAACTGTTTTTTTCATTTTCAGCCGGTTCGGAAATTGGACTAATTTAACCTGAGAAGTTTTCGATTCAATGCACTTCGACTTTATGACACATTTCCTGTTTATGTGGCGAGATATTAAAATCGTAAAAATGTGTATATATATATATATATACAGATATATCACCAAAAATAGCAAAGAGAGATTACTAAGACACGTGACCAAGATTATGGGTACGTTTGGCCGTTTACATTGGTTTACATGGGCATGGATTGCCGCGGATCCCCAAAATGCTTTGCGTTCACCAATGAGAAAATGCCATGATGACGACACATTCTCAATCTCTATAGCTTTTTTAAACATTCAAATGGATATGTTAGATATTATCATTATATACATACATTAAGTTAATGACTTAGGTAATACATTACCATCATAATTATCAACCAATGATGGGTGTAACCACCATTATGCTATTTATTGGCATACCCGGAAAAACACATTGAGTACAAAGACAACGAAATGCAGTTTGTGTCTAACCAGAAGTGCAAAAAAGTAGAAAAGTGCAATGTGATATACAAAGTATAGACAGATGGTGCATAGACAGGTCAAGAAATATAGTGCAGAGTAGACAGTAGTATACTAGCCTGACGAGCCAGACCCACATTAAAATGAAGGGTCTGGGCACTCACCGTTCACAGTGCTCAGTCCGAGGGGCGAGATAATCGGTTGTCTTTCAAATTCCCTCTGCACGCAATAGGACAGCACTATAAGTCCCATGCGTTTCCCACCAGCGGAGCTAGTTGGCTAGTTCAAACTTTTGCCAACTTAATAAAAGCTTAACTCGTGTCACACTATTCGCCAACAGCAACATCCATCTTATTTGTTTTCAAGTAGCAGGGAATTCAAGCCAAATCGTTGCAACTCTGCCATCAATCATTATGTTAAGCCCGCCTAACAACTCTATACGATTTGATTGGCCTGATAGAAGTTTAATTTTTCGAGCTCACAAGCCAACGGAGAGTTGCTAGACAATCCCTAGCAGCGCTGCCGCTAGGGTGCGTCTAGGTTTCTAGGCTAGTAGTATACAGTTGATTTACAGAAGGTGGATTAGAGTAATACGGGGCAGTGGTATATATAGCGGGTAAGGAACTGGGCTAATGTACAGTAGCCTGAAAGTTGTCGGTTCAATTCCCGGCTTCCACCATTGTGCCCTTGAGAAAGGCACTTAACCCCAAGTTGCTCCAGGGACAATGTAATCCCTTGTCATATAGTTGACATATGTAAGTCGCTTTGGCTAAAAATGTGTCAGCCAAATGTAATGTAAAAAAATTTAAAAAATTATAAATATGTACAGTGTATTAGCAGTTACCTTATAAGAGCAGAATAAATATGGCTATGTAATATGAACAATGTATGAACAACATGTACAGATATGTTCAATGTAGTAGCAGTAACATTATAATTGGAGGAAGAATAATATAGAGTGCAAAAACAGTAACATTATAAGCGTAGGAAGAATAAGTGTATGTGCAGGATAAATAGCATGAAGAGCAGTAGAATATTGCTATGTATAAGTTTAATTACAGTATGTACATTTGTAAATAAATAGAACACTATGGGTGGGATAGGGTAGTGCAATTGTCCAGGGGGGCGGGGTGTAGAGACCTGTAACACCTCCCGGAGGGGAGTGGGGTGAACAGTCTGTGATTGGGGTGAGAACAGTCTTTGATGATGTTGCACGCCTTACGCAAGCATTGCTTGCCCTGGATGGCCTCGATGGAGGGGAGTGAGGAACTGGTAATGCGTTGGACAGTTTTCACCACCCTCTGCAATGCTTTTCGGTCGCAGGCAGAGCGCCATACCAAAATGTGACACAGTTTGTGAGGATGCTCTTGATGCTGCAGTGGTAGAAGTTCACCAGGATCTGAGGAGACAGTTGGACCTTCTTTAGTCTCCTCAGAAAGAAGAGACGCTGGTGAGCCTTCTTGATCAGGGTAGAGGTGTTGAGGGTCCAAGAGAGGTCCTCAGTGATGTGGACACCCAGAAACCTTACGCTGGTCTTGACACGCTCCACTTCAGTCCCGTTGATGAGAATGGGGGTGTGCGTGCTAGCTTTAGACTTCCTGTCCACAATGAGCTCTTTGGTCTTCAATAATTCGGTTAACAGGACTTGCAGGAAATTGTGAACATAAAAATTTGCTGATTATAATGCAAGCCTAATGGTGCCTGATGGTTCTTTGCTGCCCACTACAGCTAAATCTGCCCTCATCCATGAACTGGAGGGACTGGTTTCAGAAACAGCATCCTCTGAACAATCTACAGAGCTCAGTGCAATGAACACACACATTGGATAGCATCTTAATAGATGGCATGGCTGTTGTGAAGGAGATGGTTGTAAGGAAAAGGGAAATAAACTGTTGCCAAGATCTGGCAGAATGCTTCATTCAAACTGTTGAAAGTAAGGCACGAGGCTACAATGACATATACACTTATTATTTAACAACTATACCATCACAAACTCCATGAAAGACAGGACGAGACAGATCCGTACAGCACTAAAAGAACAGGATAAGGGATACAAAATACAAGATTCTACACCAAAGACTTTAAAGCTTTCCTGTGATCTAAGGAAACCAAAGCCAACATCGTCCTCTACCTTGCTCATAAAGCTGTTGAACTATGTAAACTGCCAGTCCAGTCACAGTTCACACACACAAAGGTGTTATGGCCTCAAAAGTTAACATGGTGAGCATGAGGAGCTCACAAGAAGAGGCAGACACTCATGTACGCAGTAGCAGTTAAGTCTACTGGATTAGCTGGATGTGAGAAATTCATGTCAGCTCTTCAAACCTGGTTATTAAACAGCTAAAGCCCTTCAGTGGAACATGTTTAAAACTCTAAAACCCTCCCACTTCAGGAGCAGTTATAGAGCACATTCTGAGAGCACACTGGCAAGCAAATGTTTGGGCACAAGATACAGTGCCTGCTCCAAAGATTCTTGACTCACTGGGATGGAGGCAAATTGATGATGGGCAATGGGCTCCTGTCCTGTCAAAACTTCCAGCACCAGAGCCTGTTGTGGACCTTGTTAAGTGCTCTTGTCTTGCCAGCCAATGCAGTAGGTGTTCTTGCAAGAGTACATACTTGACAATGACTGACTGTTTTGTTAAACTCTTCAATAATAAAACAAGATACAGATTTGCAGATTTTTCCATTTGTTTTTTCCCCCCAATTTGTTGGCAAATGATGCAACAAATCTTTTGAAAATAGTCTCTGTCTCACTTGTCAAACTTATTAGGAGCACATTTATCAAAAAGTTGACCATTAATTTTAAGGCCTTTTTAGAAGTGAGAAGATTATATTTTATTTTTTGTGTGATTTTTCTGCATATATTGTCTGCCATCTTGGAGAAGAAGAAAAATCGGAAACAGGTTGTTTTGTATTCAATGGGGTCCTAGCAAGTAAAAAAACACCAGTTGCAAAAATCTATATGAGCCGTTCCTAAAATAACACAATTCCCCTCACTATGAATCTGATGAACATCTAGGAGTATGTTAAAATTGACCATGTGTCCAAACGCACAAAATCCCTATTACCTCACTTCCTGTTAGGTGTGGCTAATGCAATGTACATACAAAAGTTGTTCGTCTTTGGGAGCCCCACACCGAGAGAATTTGGTGTGTGTAGCTGAAACTATGTTGACCAAGAAACTCAATGACATAAGGGGGCACTATGGAGTCTGTGGGCCACAGCCTCTGTAACTGAGTACCGAGCGCTATGACTGACGTGTGTACCAAAATTCCTGCGTTTTCGACCATTGGAACCACCTCAAAAAGGTCAATTCATATCCTAAAAGTAAAGAATCTTTACAAAAACAATAGGGCTTCGCACCCTCGGGTGCGCAAGGCCATCCCGGCCCTAAATCAAAGTCCTTCTTGGCAAGTCGATATAGCAACGCTTTTTGGGCACTCATCAGGCATCCAGCAGAAATGCGCGTTCGCAAGGCTTCACGACACCAATCTTGCTCCAGCGGTGAGTTCACAACACATGACTGGCAAGACGTCTTCACAACACACCATATGATTGGCTCAATGTATTCACAGTCGACGTTTTGCTGAGGGAGGGGTGGGATGTGGGATATGTGTAGACAACGTTACAAACTAACCCATGCATTTCTATGGAGGATTTTTTTGAGTGCCGTCTCATTAGAAAGTCTATGCCTAAATATAGACCTGGTTGAAATTTAGCAGAGGAAATGCTTCAAATTGTCTGGGTCCACCCAGGGTCTATCCTGTTAACACATTTGAATTTGCTCTGCAGGTCCATCAGGAAAGGAGCCCACAGGTGTCTTCATATTATTATACTATCCACTGACTGCACCCAGGCCATCTCCAGTTCACCGATTGAGACTACTAGCGTCAATTTGCTGGACTGCTTTTGATTTAGGTCAATCACCTTCACTACATTATATATCTTTAAACATTTAACATTACTTTGTAGAAATCTGTTTACACTTTGACATTAGAGGTTTTTGTAAATTATTGTAAAGGACAAATTAAATTGACCAAAATCCCATGCAAGCAAAAAAGGGAAAAATATCCAAGGGGGTGAATAATTTCTATAGAAACTAAGTCATAACACAGGCAGTCTAACACTGCCTACAAAACTTCATTTCGCACATCAGCAGCCTACATTCATTAAAAGAAAACAGAAAGCACAATTCAGTTTAATACTTTTTATTAAAAAAGCAGCAAGGAAAGAAACAAAAACAAAAAACAAAAAGAAAACATCCTGTTGGTCACACTCCCCCTCTACACACTCCCCCTCTCTACAACATCCTACATAAACACACCAGACCACCCCTCCATTCCACCAGAGGGCTCTCTATGGCCCCCCTACACATTTTGGTCAGAATGAAGACACTTGTCGTTTGTAAGTGCTCCACAGCGCTCAAGAGGTGGGAGTGCTCCTTCAACAATGACCCCCACTAATGAGGGACTACACAATTCACAAACAATGTGGACTTCAACAAAAAAAACTACCAAAAAAAAGGCATAAAAAATAAAAAAAACACCAATGGCTAACTTGTATTTCCCCCCCTTGTAACAAACGCAGACATGCTGATTAGCTAACAGGGGGGTTAACGAGCGTCACAGGAGGCATCTCTTTCAAACCATAAAAAAGGGAGGGGAAAAATATACAGCACAGGATGCTGAATGTTACCATGACTAAACATTCACAATGGAAATCAAAGTGACTGAACTTAGAACATTATGTACAGGCAAGAGAGGGGTGTGTGTGTGAGTGTGTGGTGAAAAGACCGATGCTAGGACCAGTAAAATCAACATGTTGACTGACTGACTATTGCACAACAAAGTCCCCTCTGGCGCCATCGTCTATACAAACAAATGTATAAAAAGCCTATAGTTTGAACGAATTACACAAAGCAAGACAGAAAGTTAAAAATGTTGCTTACAAGTACGCATCACAGCACAGGCCGAGGATGAGGTCAGTTACACACACCCACACACACCAACGTATTCCTCAAATTACCCCTAACAGACAGACACACATAGAGGGGTAGGAAGGGGAATTAACGCATTCTGTACTCCGATGTCTTGGACACCTCACAGAGTTGACCTTTGAAGTCAATGTCTACAGTGAAGTCCAGGTCTCGCTGTGAGGGTAGAAGTAAAACACAAGCATTAGATCAACATGAATGTCACTGCAGTCAAAGTGAGCCAACAGTCAACTTTTTACAGCCAAACATTGACTTGATAGGACAAGGCCACTCAGTAAAGAAGTCAAAACAGACAAGACTCACGTTGTTCTTGACATTTGGTTTCATGTTGATGGTGCCAAAAATCTCTTCTCCAGTCTTCACGGTCAAGTAGTCATCCAAATAAAACACAGTTTGCTTCCAGTGGGTATACGGAGACTCTGGACCTAAACACAAGACAGAAATGATTACTCATTGGTACCGGGCAGATACTTGTACACGAGTTGTGTGGAAGACCAAACATAATGTTTTGGACAACTTCCCAAAGGTTACTTGTAACCAAGAGTGAAGAAACATTTCACAGCAGGGTTTTTTGCAGACAAAACACCAGTAAACACCAAGTAGCCAAGGTGCTTGAGTAAACTATGGAACTCACTGGTTGAGAAACCGGTGCGCTTGTGGCACCGTGTAAACTCAATGTTGAAATAGGTGACCAGGGCGTGGATGTAGTCATTACGCTTGACCTGCAGGCAGAAGGGTGAGGTGAAGCTCAGGTCTTCAGCCTTCACCGTGTAGATGTCCACCTCCTGGAAACAACAAGGAGAGTCAGAGGTTACCGCAAATACACATCACACAAGTATGGAGACGTGAACTCACAGCATCAGACTTAAGGCTGGGACACACCAAACCAATGGCCGACTGTCGACAGAAAAGCAGTCGGACTGATCAGTCGGCTCCAGTCTCCTCGAGTTGGTAAAAAAAAGTGCTTTGGAACACACCAAAGCGACGCCGAGCGTACATTTTGTGTGTGCGCACGACGTAATACATTTCCATAAAGCAGGTTGCGCTAAAAGATTCAAAGTTTGGACACCCCTGGTCTAGATTAATCAAAGGACTTGTTTCGGACTTCTCTGATTAAGCAATAAAAAAAAAAAAATGTATTGTGTACTTTTTATTGTCATTGCTTGTGTCTGATGCCAATGAACAACTCTTTTGGACACAGAATAAATCCTTTATTTTGCCTGTTAAGAGCTAGCTAGCTAGCCAACTTGAGCACAGTAAACAAAAAGTGAATGTTTGCTAGCTAGGTAGCAATAAGGCCTTTGGTTAAACTTGTATGTTGTTGCAAACTAACCTGAAATAACATACGTTCAGCAACTGTGTGGTAGTCTACTAGTTCTAGCAAAAATATGTTAGGATAGTTTATCAAAATGGGTTCATAACTTACATCGCTGAATGCAGGGATAATGGTCATACTAATCAGAGATAATGTTTGGTCAAGGTCTAGCACTCCAATCAGATTGGTCATTGAGGCCGACTGCCACTGGCCGATTCGACATGTCAAATCGGCCAAAATGAACGCCGACGACGTCCGATAGTCAGGTTGGTGTGTCCGGGCCTTAAGACTTAGAGAAAGTTGGGGATAGAGTGCGAGGGGATGGCTCAAAGTACAGTATTTAAGCAGACAGGAACTCACCTTGATGAGACACGAACTGCTGACCAGCTGTTTGGGGTCCACCACGTCCACTAAAGGCTCCTTGATGGCCACCTCTTTGATGCAGGACATATCAAAGCCATAGACATTCTCCCACCCTGAGAATTTAGAGGCTTTGTCACAGTGGTTCTCATTTAGTTGAATTTAGCAGTCAAATCAAACACCTTCAGTTTCACTGACAAAGTGCAAACAAAGTTTGTCTGTACATTAAGGTATCAATATCTATCATATTCGATAGATGGCGAAAACTGCTTAATGTCCTCAACCATAAGGGCCTTCATCCAATGATCAAGGCACAGGGAATCCATATATGTATGCTAATTACATAATAATTACAAATATATAAACTAAATTACATAATGTCAATGGGCACTTACAGTGGATTTTGTAGTCCTTGTACTGCCTGTCTTCAATGGCTGTGACATACAGGGTGGCTCTGTCAGGAAAGATCAGTCCATCTGGTTTCTGTTGAAAAGTAAAGAGACAAGGGGTTAAAGCATTGCAGAGTGGCAGATTAGGAGGCTATTCAGAGCTCTGGCATTCAATGAAGGCAGTGTAATCTGTCAGGTCGGAGTTACACACCAGCTGAAGCCAAAAGGACAGCCACACAAACTATTCTCAGTATTGGAAAACCTGATGTCATAATGAAACTCAACACCAAACTCACTCATCACAATAATCTACCATAAAATTCAATTACATAAAGGTTGAACCTGCTCAATACACAACCAACAAACTATACATGGGCAATTCCACATAAACAAATATAAGGCGGCTTTCTATTGTTTAACTCCAAGTTTAACAATTCCAAGTTTAACTTCAAGTTGCCAACAGCCCACTACCCTGCTCTTTCCATCTTTTGGTTTCCCACTGCAGGGTAATAACTACCAGATCTACACGTTGGCTTAGGTGGCTATGGCCTCAGCAAGGGCAATACAACAGTAACAAAGCCATATTAATATCATATTAACTTCCCTTGTGTATTAACCTCATAGCTGAAGAAAATGTGCAAAATCAATGTATAAGCTGCAATGTATAAACTAGTTGGGAAATTACGGTATTTGGCTAGGTAATTTATAATTACAATAAATGTATAATTTTCCACTGTATTGCTTTGTTACACCATCCAAATTACAGACATGTGCAGTTAAGGGAGGTAGCAAGAGTGAAATTGTTTTTTAAAAATAAATCTGAGATCATGCCAGCATGGAAGCTTTTCAAAAGCTTGACGACATCAGAACACCTGTGTGGAAATTGTGTAGGAGTAACAGTTTTAACCAAGACCAGAAACACAACCAACCCGTTTTGTCAAAAGCTGTACAGAAACTTAGCACCACTAGAATTGACATCAGATTATTTTTAATTGGCTGATTATAGTGATGTCAATTTCACTCAAAACTCCACACACTTCTCCAGTATCAACAATAGACTATTAAACACAAACTTTCGAGATAACTGCAGTGTCTAAACAATATTGTGCACTTCCAAACAATGTCACACTTACCACTGCAGGCATGTATTAAGTGGTTCAGATGATTAGGCCAAGAGATAAGAACACAGAAATATTTCTTGCTATATCGAGATTAGGTTTAGTCGACAGTGGAACCAAGGTTTACTCGACAGTGGAATATCATTATAAACATATTCAATGACAGATTTCAATCATTCAATGACTTGCTTGATAAACCAAGATAACAGCACAATCTCAACTGTGTTTGTTCATCAAGAGGACCATAACCCAAATTTTAGCCTGGTAAGCAGTGGTCTTATTCACAGTATACGGTCCAATAACAAATATTGCTGGTTTTAAAATAGCACTGTAGTTGTCTACTAGCCTCATCATCCATTGGTACCACTTCTAAACAATGAGAATCAACCATCATTTGTCCCACCCAAGTTTCAGGGCTGCACAAAAATACCTAGACCTGGAGTAGGCAGTCATTTCTTTCCCCAAAAAGCAGTACCTGCAGCCTAAACACAACTATGCAGGCTACTCCAAAAACCACGTGATTGTATATTCACTCTAATGGCACCCATCTTTTGTATGGAGTCCACAAGTTCTCATCTGTTAATCTGAGTTCATTCACAAAACCGAAACACCAACTCACCAGCCACTTGTCACGGGCATAGATGACAGTGTTCAGCATGGACTCGTAGAAAAGGCAGTATCCCATCCACTCAGAGATGATTATGTCTACTTTGTCCACTGGGAGTTCCACCTCCTCCACTTTGCCTTTGATGATCGTCACAACTGAAAAGAGAAAACACACGTGTTTTCACTGTGCAGTGCAACACCTGACTAGAACGGTCCCTATGGAAATACCAATGACTAATGAGTCACTGGTAGATTCACTGACGTGAAAGTCTCTGTATGATTTGTATGTTACAGAAAGATTTGTGCAGACATTTACTTACCATGGTCAAGCTTATTTGCCTTCACAATCTTCACTGCATAGTCACATATGCTGCTGCATTCAATCTGTGGGTTGGGGAGGCATCAGTTTTACATTTCTACTGCACAGAACCACCAAAGAACTGAGAAGAGCCGCAGTGAGATGACCCACGAGTTAATTTCCCGATTGGGACATGAACTCACCCCAATAACCATCTTGGCTCCTGCCTTAGCAGCAAACATACAGAGGATGCCTGTTCCGCTGCCCACGTCCAACACCACCTTATCCTTGAACAAGTGCTTATTGTGGAACATCGAGTTCCTGTAGGTAAGAGTTCGCACCTCATCTTTCAGCATCTCCTACAAGTACAGAATGTAAGAAAGGACAAAGGGGGTGGGTGGACATGGTTAAACTGGTTTACTTGTATTCAAATTGGAAAGAAACAGTTGATTAGTTACATCCAGCTATAGGTCTTACCTCGTGGATACCGAAGTGGGCGTATGAGTCGAAGTAGTAGTCCTTGGAAGTCATGTCTTCTGCAGAGGGCTTCGCTGAACTCTCTCCCTGTGAAACCTCAGGAAAAGTGGACGTCTCAAGTCAATAAGGGGTTTTGAGCAAAAGTAACAAATACTAAAATTATATTTTCATAGCCTGTAATACATAAACCCGACTAGCCAATATCAACTAATTAGTCAATGTGTGTGTTGGGACTCACTATCGGCGCGCGGTCCATTAACAGTAAAGAGTTAGTGGACTGACTGAAACATTTTATTTGGACTGCTTAAACGATTTAACTCAAACCTATATTATACTGGTAGTGAGACAATCTCACATTTGATTTGCTCTTAACTTTGTTAACCTGGCAAGCCTATCCTAGAGAGACACGCTCAGCCAGGTGGCCATTGAAGCACAAAGGGCTGGCATCACCTCCCACATGGCAGAAAAATGTACGAGACAGGCCTCGACATATATTATACATTTCCAGGCTCTAACAATAGACTAAAAATGTCAGCCCTGCCGCAATAGGCGAATACGTAGGCCACAACTTTACAGTCGACATCTGGAGCAAGGTAACGTTACGTTACCATTAATGGGATGAGACAAATGAGCTAGATAGCTAACTTCATAGTTAGCTTGCTAATACAAAATCCACGAGGCCGGGAATATCTTAAACACACAACGTTTGCCTTCATTGTCTAAAAACATGACAAATTAGACGTATGAATCTGTCACAAATATGAACGGGGACAAATGAAAAACATTTTCACTATTGGTTGTGCCAGGAAGGTTAACATTTCCAAGGAGATAGGTTAGCTGCTAACGTTATTTGCTAGCTAGTGTGTAGTTTGGGATAACGTTAGCTGGTAACCCCAAAAGGCAAGTCATTAATGTTAATCGTCATTAACCTAAGAAAGTATTCCTTGCCAGTAAGAAGGGACAACATCTAAACTTAGGCACCGACATCTGCGATGAATAATCGCCATCAGATAAAAACCCAGGCCTATATGTTGCTAGCTAAAGGCTATCGTGGCAACACGTGATGGTAAATGAATGGGCTCAACTCGCTAAAATGGATGCTCAATGTGCGAACCTAATCTCGCTGGCTCGCTAACGTTAGCTGCGGCTACCAGGTGCAGTGCTAGCCAAGTTAATTGAAGATGTGAAGACTACATTTGAGAATAACAAATACATTCTTACATACGTGCGTGACAATATCATAAGACCGTTCAAGATCACGTTTAGAACAGACAGATCGTGTGAACAGTAACGGCTGCAATAAACTGCGTTAATATTAGCAAACGTCTCTTACCTCCATTCTGTCTGTAGTCTCCGCCATTTCAATGCTGAACTTGGAGGATGAAGCCAGACGCACACGCACTGTCTATGTAAACTCACATTGAGCTGACTCCCGCCCTTTAAAATGAACCGCACTGCATGATTGGGTGTCACATAGCCTATGACTCCACCTTTAGTACAGCATCTCCCATCAGAAATCAATTTCATTGGAGGATACATTACCCTCTGTTTTCGCTTTGCCCACTGATTCGAAGATGCAGCGGTCGGTGGGCGGTGTAGCCTACTTCGATGTGTTAGGCCTATAGAAAGGTGTAACAGTGTATGATTCAATGTCTTTAGAAGACAGCTAAGCTTTCTTAAAATGTGTGTGTGTGTGTGTATTTCTGAATTTCTCCAAAGACAATGGCTAGCCTATATACTTTTCTGTGAAGAACGGCAGTACAGTAGGCTACTTTTCACTTGCTCCAGTGATGTAAGCCTTCCTTACAGATGGATCAGCTTTAGTTCATATTTGGCAGGCCTGTTCTCATCAAAGATACATCATAAAACCTATTCTGAAAACAAGCAGGGTGTTGCTCTATAACCTATAAATTAGGCGGTATCAGCATACACAGAGAGAGTGAGAGAGAAATAAGGACCCTCTTCCATTCTATCAGATGCATGTACTTATGCCTTTGCACACTAGCACACACACTCAATTATTCCTTATACATCATGCAAACCAAATTATTGCAATCTCATGTAAACCACAGTGATTTTTTGTCTGGCAAAGCCACTGACCTTGCAGTACTGAAAAAGTCTTTGAGATAGATAGATAGATAGAGAGATAGATATATACTTTATTGATCCCCAAGGGGAAATTCAAGGTCCCAGTAGCTAAAATTCACACAACAAACACTTACAACATAAACATAAAATAACAAATTTGCATGAATAATATGGACAGTAAAAGATACTAAATCAAAGATCCACATGAATGTGCTAAGGGATGTATAAGCATGAGGTGCAGAGTGCAGGGCAGGGACTGACCCTGTGATTCAGTATGCAGTGGTAAGGTGATTACATTAATTAATGGACAAAATAGGGGACAAATAGACAAGAACTATAGCAGTTCAAGGATATGTTTGAAGTAGGGTAAGCCATTGGTCAAGTATTAAGCTAGGTCACAGACCAGACATGGGGGATGGATGGAGGGGTTGTGTATATGGGCTAAACAGACAGTGTAAACAGAGGGCCAGTGGACAGTCACACAAACATAGGAGGTAGTGGCGGAGAGGGTGCAGCAGACAGATATGCAGAGAAGTCTATCTCTCCTCTTCCCTTTAGTGAAGCATTGAAGAGTTGTATCTGGCCCTGGGAACAAATGACTTCCTCAGTCTGTCAGTTGTGCATGGCAGTGAGCGTAGTCTCCAGCTGTCATGCTCTTCTGCTTTGTGATAATGCTGTGGAGTGGATGACAATCATTGTCCAAAATGTTGATCAATTTGTTCAGGGTCCTTTTGTCTGATATTATAGTGATGCACTCCAATTCAGCTTCCACAACAGAGGCAGCTTTCCAGCATGTCCAGACGCCCAGCATCCCTCTTCTTAGTGCTTCCTCTTCAGCATACCATAGAAGAGGACGCTGGCAACAACAGACTGGTAAAACATCCAGAGGAGCTTGCTGCAGACATTGAAAGACCGCAGCCTCCTCAGTAGCCTGCTCTGCCCTTATTTGTAGTGCTTCAGTGTTGGCTGACCAGTCCAGTTTATTGTCCAGATGTATCCCCAGATACTTGTAAGTGTTTACCACCTCCACATTGACCCCCTCAACAGAGACTGGCAGCAGAGCAGGCTTAGACCTACGGAAATCCACTACCATCTCCTTGGTCTTAATATTGAGTTGTAGGTGAGTTTGCACCATTGCACAAGTCCTCCATGAGGTTCCTGTACTCCTCCTTCTTATCAATTTGAGGATGTTGGAGCAACCTACAAAATATACAACCCTGTTTCCAAAAAAGTTGTGACATTGAGTGAAATGTTAAATAAAAACATAATGCGATGATTTGCAAAACATGTAATATATACTTGAGAATATAGCAAAGACAACAGATGTAGTCTTGGGCCTTCTTAATCGGTTTTCCGTTGATGCACCAAATGTGACATTTTTGGACTGCAGGCATGCCACAGGTCTAATGCACCTGCTAGATGCTGGCTTTTGAATGGTGCACAAGTTGGATGGTCCCAGATTATTAGCCCAGAGGGTGCAGAGTCCGTCCAATTTCGAAGGATCATGTCTGGATCATGTCGGTTTCTTTTTTGCATGGTTAACTAGTCAGTTCTGAAATGTTCCTCCATACATTTTCTTTAGCATGACACACAAGCCTTTTACTGCTCTTGTCCCAAAACATGTTGCCATCAAATTCAAAATAGGTGTATTTTTCATGAAACAGTACAATTTGTCAGTTTCAACATGTGTTCTTTTTCAATTTATATAAGATTATCCCATTCTGTTTCTATTTACATTTTACACAAGGTTACAATTTTGGAACCATTGTTGCAAAAAAGGTCTGTGTACTTTTGCGTTCATTATTCTATTTGGGTAGGGAAATGTAAAATGTAAAAATGTCTATAGTCGCTATAAGTGAAAATTATGTCGTATTATTATGACCTAGGAAAAAAAACTTCTTAATGTTAATGTAAATTGTGCAAAGTAAAAATATGCAGCTGGGTTTGGATGCGATCACTAAGACATTATTTGAAACATTCAGTGCATTTGTAGACAGGAGCTATGGTTAGTCATATATCCAGGTTCAGCACTCTCTATTGCAAATTTGCATGAAAGGTGCGCTATATAAATAAAATTGATGTCTGAAAGATTCCAGAGATTATATTTATTGATGTCTGAAAGTTTATTTCCATTCTTGATAACAATGCATCCTTACCAAATGTCTTATACTTGATAACAATGCATCATTACCAAATGTCTTAACTTCTTTACCATTGCAAAAAAGTATAAGACATAAAGAAGATATAAAGGTGGCTAATGGTAAAACAGCACAGAAAGGTCCGAATGCTCTTGCCTGCCAGATGGCAGAAAAGACTAGCTGGGATGACAGGTCTGCCCTGTCTTCCTCATGCAGCACTGGTTGTGGAGGTCCTGCATGGCTGGTCAGGTCCTTGTGATGCTGATCTAACCACCCTCTGCAGAGATTTGTGGTTGTGAGCGATGCAGTTACCATGCGGTTGTGAGTACTGTCAGTACAAAATCTCATTAGTCGTCAGAGGAAGAGGAGCCGTTGTCTCGCTGCCCGATCACCTGTGATCCTGCTCAGATCCTCATTGATGTTGATCCCTTAGAATCTGAGGCAGCTGACCCTCTCCAGAATTTCTGACTTTAATCTCAGAAATTATTTCTGACTTTGTTTCTCGCAAATTTGTGACTTTAAAGGAACCGTATGTAAGAATGTACTTCAATTAATCATAAAATGGCCCTGATATGTCACTAGACATTAAGAAATCATGTTCATTTAAAATACTTATATCACTGACAACAGTAGTCCGGCCAGGATATTGTCATTTAAAAAGTGAAGTTGCAGCCCTCAACTGATGTTGATGTTGTCATGTTGTGTTTTGGCCTGATGCACCATCCTCCACCTACTAATCACAAAGTCATTAGTGTTTCGGCATCCGGGTTGCCAGCTCTGCCAGTCAGAGTGGATACACCGCTCTACAGTAATTTGAAAGTGATTGTAGTACCAGTTTTGACCACAATCTTACATATGGTTCCTTTAATCTCAAAAATTCTGAGATTTTTTCTCGGAATTTTCAAAAATATTTATGTGGCCCAAATACTGTTCTGTAAGGTGGCAATCTTTCACCCAGACTGAAATATCCTTAATGCATGCAGAAATCAGATGAGAAACGGTAATCCAGGTGGGAAAGACAGGGAAAGCTGTCCGCATAGCAGCGAATGGTCTCACTCAAGGAAGTGGTGTAAATAGAGAAAAGTAGGAGCCCTAAATACTGATCCCTGAGGCATACCTGTGGTGAGGTCATGAGACTTTGATACCTGTCCCCAAGACACACTGAAAGAAAGCCCTTTAAGGTAGGATTTAAACCAGTTGAGCTTTCCCAGAAATGCCCAGTTCAGATAGTATAGGCTAAATGTCATGTCATGGTTTACAGTATAGGCCTATCAAAATGAATAAAATAGGCCTAGAATAGACCTAGAATAAAATAAAATCAATTGCATTTGTTATCTATGAGTATAACACTCAGGCCAATTAAAATCCCAAATGGAAGTGACAGACCTTGAGATGAGCCAATGTCTTACTTCACAGCAAGCAGAACGTCCCTGTTCACAAATGGAGTGGTAGACGGCGGGGTGAGAGGCGGGTCGTAATCAGGAGAAGCGCAAGAGTTTGCCACAGCAAACGCGTCCAGTGCCCGTTGCTTGTGCAGTCACGAGCTACGTCCGGGAATACGGACCCTAAGATCTGACACCCTAGGTTCTTGAAGACCACGCACAGAATACATTCAATCCGTGAACCTTTCTTTTTACTGTCTAGCTGTTGTCGTTAAAGAGCATTACTTGATTGTACGATCACGGTCCTGTGGGTGATGTACTCCAACATTTGACATTGCTAGCTAGCTAGCTAGCTAGCTGTTTAGCTAGCTTGCCTTGCGTGACTCATGTTCAGTGATCTAGACTGATAGGTTGTTATTTTGACATTTTTTTTCTACCTTGTGAAATTGCGTGTAATAGAGGAATAATCTATCTACTGTGACATTTCGCTCCGTCTTATATCAGACTGTGATATACTCAGATGCGGGTTTGTTGACGTTTAGTCGGTGAAACGCAAATAGGTTGCTAACGTTGGGTTTGAATGAATTAGCCAACGGAAACGGCAGCTAGCTACCGTCGCAGCTAATGATACACTAAACCGATAGTTAGCTAGCCACCTCAGCAGGCTGTGCTGCATCCACAGAATACGTTCCCTTGAGCTAGCTAATCTAGCTTGCTAGTGTTAACCTTTTACGAGTTAGTTAGCTAGCTAGAGTGTTGGCTAACGTTGCACGTCCAAAACGAGAATTCATATAGGTTAGGTTTAAAGCTAACATAAGCTTGAAGTCAACGAGCTAAAAAACACACGAGACCATCACTACAATTTACATTTTGTCTGCGCTTGAAATCGGAGGGAACCGAAAATGCCGGCTGTGTCGAAGGGAGATGGAATGCGAGGATTAGCGGTGTTCATTTCGGACATCAGGAATTGTAAGTACCCTGTTCTGGTATTGAACCCTATGTTGGCCTTCTCACTTAACAGTTAATGTTTGCCGCGACATATTTTCTTTTCATTGTTAAATTACAACGGTATCTACATTTTCTTGGAGTTGTCTGAGTGAACAATTATATGAAAATGCTGGGGAATTTGTATAGTTGGTGGGGAGGTCATTTACGCGGTCGTGAAAGAAGCTCTGAATTCCCGTTGCATCTCTTGATGCTGACAGAGGGCCGCTAGTGCAACTAACGTTAACGTTGCCGCTAGCGTCACACGGATGGCGATTGTGGAACGTTAGCAAGAATCGGTCTTGCACCGTAGCACGTTAGGCCGCTACGGAACACTGTTTCTATTTTTACAAATTAGCAACAATTAATCCGTCAGATGTTACCACTGTTCACGCCAACAGGCAGTTAGCCTAGGTGTTGATATCTCTCCTCGCCAAAAGGAGTGCATTCAACTGTTTTCGCGATAATCCATTTATCAGGCGTTTGACCTGGTCTGCTCTGAGCTGGAGGGTCATGTTAAGATGTTGCCTTGCTGTGTGTCCGCATTATTTGGTGATAATGCATAGTGGCTAAAGTCATTGCCCTCTGATGAGTTTCTTTGACCATTGCTTTGTGAACAAGTGCTAGTGCGCGTTCAAATGAGGTTGTAATGAGAGCATTGCACATGAATTGGCATTGCGTTTCCAAGTACATTAGTTGATATTTACTCATGAAGAACGGGTAATACTTCCTTGGTTTTAATGTAACCATGTTGAGATACAGGCACAGTGGCATTTCATTACATAGAATGCCAGCACTTACTTTTCCTGTGAATATTGCAAGGGACATTTATTCTGAAGACATCATTGGACACAAAAAACGTGAGATGTGAGCCAGGCCCATTGAGTGGCATGGGCAGCATCACAAAGATAAGTCCCTCTGAAGTGTCTGTGAGGTTAAGCTTTGAAGCTCTGGTATGCTCAAGGTCAAGGATGGTTCTATAGGATGTCAGTAAAGTTTGTGAAAGTAGATAACAGGGTGAATCCATTAGGAGGAGGAGGGAAGTACAGAGAAGAAATGAGAATGTCAGGTGATGAAATAGTAATAAGTGATGGAAACATGTTAAACTTGCTTACCAGAAGTAGAACATGTTTTGTTCCACAGAACGGATTGTATTTGCAATGCAACATAAACAGGTGCATAGGAATTGTTTACCTCTGGAATAGGATGCATAGCCTACTATACGAATGCGATACATACGCCTATATGCGTATCATTAAACACACATTCTGATCTGCCCAAACACCCTGTGCTAGCTGACAGCCTCCGTCACGTTTCTGACTACAAATCATCACCACACCTAGATTGACTGCAGGGATAGTGGTTCTTGCTTGACTGGCAGTTGATGAGCTCCCAGTATTTGTCATTTATGTATCAAATTATAAAATCCTCCACTGGGAATGTCTGGGTCATTGGGCTATAATATTAAATAAACACTTGCACCCGGTCTATAGAAAGTACTAGCATAGTGCCTGGTATCAAAAAATAAAAATGCCTAGTCATCATTCTCCTAAATCCCTTTGTTCCAAGTTCTTCTGTGTTGTAGATTTCGGTTCACTCCTAAACCCCATACAAAATTCACTGTCTCAGAGCACTTTTATATGGCCCTGTGGGTTTCACAAAGACCCATAAGGATCGAGGTTTGAACGGGACCCAGTGCATCCGGTCTGCTTTCAGTATGAACTCTGACGAGTGTTGCTCTACAGTGTGGGTGTGTGACTGTTTTCTTAATGCTGTGATATTTACTTAAAGTGTCCAATCTGACAACATACACAAGTGAGAACACTGACATCCTGAAGCAATATGCGTTTTTCGGGGTGTCGGATGCATGAAATCATGCATGTGTAGTTTTTTCCTGGGGAGGACATGCTGTCGTCTTGTCAGATTCAAATAATGACGTGTGTCTGTATCTTGTCTTATTGCCAGGCTCTGATACTCATTTCCTAACAGAGTAGTGGCTAATGGTTGGTTGAATCTGACAGATGATGAGCATAGCTGGCTGCCATTGTTGCTTTAAGTATGGGCTGCGCTTACATGACTGTGAAGGAGAAAAACAAGAAAATAAATCTGAATTTTGTCTGTTAAGAGTTTTTGTTTTACATTGCTGTAAGCAGGTGGCTACACCAAAGCGACTTGCTTTTCAGTGCTCTGTCACTGTAGACCGATGGTTTTTAAAAAGGTTTGCCATCAAACAGCATGTACTTTGTTGCCATGCGAACACCCTGTTGTGGCCCATCTGGTTTGTGTTGCTAGTGTTGTCTCAGCTCCAGCAGAGCTACTGGCACTGCTTCACGCTGGCAGTGGCCAGGTTCGGGGTTCAGTCCCAAGTACAATCACCAAGACAGAGTAGGCCTAGACCAATGCAGAACTTGAAATGGCCTACATTGGCTGCACCAACTGTGGTCAATGGAATTGATGATGTATAACAAATTCTTGGTATTCTAATTACACTCTGTCTTACCATTGTCTTACCACTACCCCCCCTTCAGGTAAGAGCAAAGAAGCTGAGATCAAGCGTATCAACAAGGAGCTGGCCAACATCCGCTCCAAGTTCAAGGGTGACAAAGCTTTGGATGGCTACAGCAAGAAGAAGTATGTCTGCAAGCTGCTCTTCATCTTTCTGCTGGGCCATGACATTGATTTTGGACACATGGAGGCGGTCAACCTGCTCAGCTCCAACAAGTACACTGAAAAACAGATTGTAAGTGAAGATTTATGATTTTGTGTGTGTTTTGTATGTGTTCATCATGTCAGAGTTGTTTGTTTGTTGCTTTTTGCCCTATTGTGTGTTTTTCATGTTGGGCTTGTATCAATGCCAGTCAGTGGTCACTCTGTAGTCTGTAATGGGGGAGCAGAGGGTAAATCAGGTGCTTGAACTCTATTGAGCTGTGTGTCTGTCTCTGGCTGTCACATATGTCATGGAAGGCAGGGAATGGCTCTACCTGCTTCCTGAGCCAGATTTTCAGAAACCTTTTGTGACTGCTGCCACAAGCCTATGAACCTCCATCCTATTTACCTCCACCCATGTGACAGTTGTCTCGCTCTCTCTTGCTCCTAGTGTCAACATGTCATGTTTAGGTACAAAAGATCAATGAACTCATGAGTCTGGCGTTTCAGGGTAGCCAGCCAGAGTCTGGATTGATAGGGAGAGGGCAGCCCTAGGCACATGCCTCATATAGTAACCTCTATGCTGTAAAGTTTTATTGCCTGAAAACACCCATTAACAGAATGCACTCACTTGGTCAGGTGATTTCAGTATGTGACGTTAGGTTCCGTTTCCGACATTAGGTTCAGTTTTGCTACAGAGTTTGTTCAGCTATGGCAGGTGAATATGAAAGGCCACAGTAATATCAAAGCCTGAACCAACTTACTTTAGTGCAGGACTGTCAGGAGTGTTTGAGCTTGTGCTGTGGATTTATGTCTTTGAGATAATGGAGCAGGAATTATGTCACAGCCCCTAGAACTGCCAGAATTAATTGATGGAATGATTGCCATTTTATCATGCATTTAATTTTTTAAAGAAGTTGAAATGTTGACTATCAATATATTGAAACAATGGTCTCAACTACTAATACGGCCCCTAATCCGTAACACGCATTGAAATGTGTGAACAGTGTTCGGCATTGCAGTAGAGGTGGTTCACTAGTGGAGATGGCAGGTGTGGTATCATTGAGGATGACTCATGAGTTTCGGGGGGGTGCCAAGATTTGAATATCCTAGGCATCTAAAATATGAGCTTCGGCGTCTTGCCCACTAACTAAGTGAATTATAGGCAGGACGCTGGCGGTTGACTCCGATGCGCACGCCGCTTCAAAATGAAATCTCAGCCCTGAGAAGGTGATGTCATATCCATCTGGGAGTGATATTCTAGCCTTGGGCCTCCGCATCAGCGCTGAGCACAGAGAGTGAGTGAAGGAGGCGGGGGTCGAGACCGGGCTGTCATCTAGCAAGACGCACTCCTCCCGCTTTAGCCTGACTCATTGTTTCAGCTCGGCTTCCTCTAAAAATCAGCCCAAATGCAGAGACCCTACCCATAACACAATAATAGCATTGTCCGCATGTCCAAATAAACCACCCCGCGCTGCAGATGTTAAAGCGTGATTTTGCCAAGAGGCCACAGAGTGGAGAGACTATAGTCTGCGAAAAGCCTTGACCCCGTTGCGTGCAACACAATGGAGGCTTGAGATCGGAGATGAAGGCCGCGGGGCTTGTATCCCATGTCTCACTGGGGTGCTGTGGAGCAGTGTGCTCAAACACTGCACACGTTTATTCTGGACAGGACTACCGGTGTCCCACTAGAATTTCCAGTCAGGGAATTAGATTTGGCCCCTGGGTGTGTGTGTGTACTGTGCAGTATAAGTGGTCTTCAGGGATGGAAATCCTCTTAAGATCTAAAAGATGCTAACAGTGGCAAATTTGCATCTTATGTCCTTTAAAATGACAAAGAACTTCCCTACACTGTTTTACATTGTACAGTTTCATGATTTGATGATGAGTTGTATTTATATTTCTAAAGGCTATATTTTTAATTTGCTGCATTTTTGGGTCACGTTTTCTTGAAGTGTTTGTGTGTGCACGTTTTGGAAGAACAGCATTTGGCCAGTGTGATTAGTCTCAAAAAGGCCTGCAGAGATGGAGGCACTATTCAGTATAAAGGAGGCAGATGACACAGGGAGGGACAGCGAGAGAACGAGAGAGAGTTTTTGAATCAGAGCCACTGGAGTCTGAAGAAGGTTGCAGCAAGAAAGAGGAAAGGTTTTGAGGAAGGTAAGTGGGCAGACAGTGCAGGGGAATATGCAAGGGAGGCCAGTCTGAAATAGCCAGACACAGACAGACACACACACACTGGCAGAGCTGTAACCCTGAGCACAGAGCTCCCTGTCCTTATTGAACTCCACGCTCTTAATGGAGTTCTGCCGACTGCAGAGCTGCTGCTGTTGCACCCACTCCCTGGGCTCTTACTCTTCCTTACACACATGCACACACATGCACACTGGGCTACAAAGCAATGTTCAAGGCTAATGCGCTACTTTAGTCTCCTCAACTCGGTTTCATTCAGATGCATGGCAAATGTGTGTCCTGTTTTGATCTGACTTCACATGTTCCTCAACCCCTTTTTTCTCTGTCTCTGCCTTTCTCTCTCTCTCTCTCTCTCTCACTCTCTCTTTCTCTCAGGGTTATCTGTTCATCTCTGTTTTGGTGAACAGCAACAGTGAGCTGATCCGGCTGATCAACAACGCCATTAAGAATGACCTGTCCAGCAGGAACCCCACCTTCATGTGTCTGGCCCTGCACTGCATCGCCAATGTGGGCAGCCGTGAGATGGCCGAGGCCTTCGCCGGAGAGATCCCACGCATCTTAGTGGCAGGGTGAGATTCGACTTGCAGTGGTCAGACATTACTGACTGATTTTATGTGATTTTATAGTGACCGATGTAAATATTCTGAAATATAATTGCAATTTGGACATAATTACAAATGCATGACTGTGACTGTACAGTGTAATTAGGGTATCATATTTTTCTTTTGATACGTTCTATAAAAGTTACATGATTTTCTGTTTGGATGTAATGTTGTGCTGATGGCATCACCTGAAGCCTGAAATTGCATCCCACTGGGTGTGCTTTCCTTCCTCCTGTCCCCATCTTGAAAAAAATCATTAATTTGCTTCGTAGGCCTGCAGCACACCAGTAATACGTGTGTGTGTGCACTCAGTTAATAATGTTTATTGTTGCTCAGTTCTTATAAGCAATCACAAGTATTTGTGTTGCTGTGGTGTCCTCTCTAGCCCAGAAATGCAGTGTTATTGCTGCACAAGCAGAAATCAAGTTAATCGTCAAGTTAATGTCAACAGCAAATCTTTATTAACCTTTTAGAAAATTATAAAAACAAAAGCACAATTTTTAGTGTCTATAAGCAGAATATCTAAGTTGGATCTACTCTAGTGTTAACAAAAATGAATTGGGCTGGTCATGTGACCGAAGAACATTTAGCTTGCAGTGGAGATGGGGAAGGAAGTGATAGTCACACAGCTCAGCACTTGGGAGAGTAACAAAAGTGAGTTTGTGGACTAAAATTGCACACTCAGAATTCCTGGTTGGAGGACTGGAATCAGTGTGTGAAAGCTTTGGGTAGCACCGAGCAGTGATTACATGGGCTGTGTGTCCAGATAGCACTATGTTTACAGGAATGACCAACGCCAGTGTGTCTGTCAATGCCACTGTTAAAACTGGAGAGAATAATAGGATTTGTCTATACAATGCATTGGTAACAACCAGTTTGTGATGTTGGGTGTGGCTACGCTGATATTTTTCTAGTGATACACTGTGGGTAGTGTGAACTACAGTCCTAATAAGATGTGTGTGTCTGTGTTGTGGATAGTCTGAACTACAGTCCTAATAAGGTGTGTGTGTGTGTGTGTGTGTTTGTGTGTTTTGTGTGTGTTTGGCAGGGACACCATGGACAGTGTGAAGCAGTCGGCAGCCCTGTGTCTGCTGCGCCTCTACAAGACGTGCCCGGACCTGGTGCTCATGGGTGAATGGACATCCAGAGTTGTACATCTGCTCAATGACCAACACATGGTGAGAGACACACAAACACACAGAGAGAGAGACACACACACACACACACAGAGAGAGACACACACACACACACACACACACAGAGAGAGACACACACACACACACACACAGAGAGAGACACACACACACAGAGAGAGAGACACACACACAGAGAGAGAGAGAGACACACACACACACAGAGAGAGAGAGAGAGAGAGAGAGAGAGACACACAGAGAGCGATACACACACACTCACAGAGATACACACACACACAGAGAGAGAGACACAAACAGAGACTATCCTTCCAGAAAAATCCAGACATCAGAGAAAGAAATTAACCCTTGGTACATATGCAATCGAACAAGTAAAAAGTTACACCTACCTTGGGCTAAAAATCAGTTCAACTGGTAATTTCAACATGGCCGTGAATGATTTGAAAGAGAAAGCAAGAAGGGCTTTCTATGCCATCAAAAAAACTATTCAATTTGACATACCCATTCGGATCTGGCTCAAAATATTTCAAACAGTTATCGAACCAATTTCATTATACGGCAGTGAAGTGTGGGGTCCTCTTATGTACAATGGATTTGAAAAATGGGACAAACACCCAATCGAAACCCTGCATGCAGAGTTCTGTAAAAGCTTCCTTAAGGCACAGAGGAACACACCTAACAATGCATGCAGGGCTGAGTTAGGCCAATACCCTTTACTAATTAAAATTGAAAAAAGAGCTATCAAATTCTTCGAACATCTCAAAACAAGCGACCCCAACTCCTATTGTTATAAAGCCCTAAAAAGCCAAGAGATGAGTGTAAAAACAAGTCCCCTCATCCAGCTAGTCCTGAGACTCACACATACTAATAGTACAACTAACACAACTAATAGTCAGCCTCAGGACCTTGCCACCCTTTCTCAAACAATTCGGCCTAACCAAATTATAAATGCAGAAAAACAAAATGACTTATCATATTGGACTGAAACAAAAAAAAAATAATAAACTTCAATGTTATTTGGCCCTAAACAGAGAGTACACTGTGGCAGACTACCTATCCACAGTCACTGATACCAGACAGAGAAAAACCTTGACCAGGTACAGACTAAGCAATCACAGTCTGGCTATTGAGAAGGGCAGACACAGGCAAACCTGGCTGCCCAGAGAAGATAGGCTGTGCACCAATTGCAACCAAGGTGCCATAGAAACAGAGCTTCACTTCTTGGCTGAATGCTGCCAATGGAAAGACATATAAGATCAATTCTTTCCTAAATTCAGAGAAATGCATCCAGACCTTCAAAACTTTAAGGATCTAAGTCTAAGAATACTATTAGGCGAGGAACAAAAGAGCACAAGAGTCGCAGCAAGATATATAGATGCTTGCCATAAACAAAGGGAGTCACTTCATCAGTGAAGCACACAAAAACTCAAACACACACACACACACACTGCCGTTGCAGTAATGTATGATGCATGATGTTTTGTTTTATGTCTTTACACACTATGTACATGTATGCTTTGGCAATACAAATTGTATTTTTGTCATGCCAATAAAGCTCAATTGAATTGAATTGAGAGAGAGAGAGACACACACAAGCAGAGAGAGAGAGAGACACACAAGCAGAGAGAGACACACACAAGCAGAGAGAGTTTATTCATATAGAGAGGTTATTCATATGAGGCCCAGCTCCTGTCTTGTTATGTCTATGGCAGTATACGTTGTCTAGAGTAGACCACCTGTTGCAATATACTTAATGTATGCCACTGAAATTTGCCACTGATAGACCAAAGAAGGGTGGTTGATGTATAGAGCTAGCCCTGCCACAGCTGATCTTGGTAGATGGAAATGACTGTCCAAGAGTTGATTGCACCAAATTGCAGTCCTCTTTCCTGTTCACAGCAGCATAAAATGGTGACCTTTGGCCACTTCCTCACACATGATTTTGCATCCTATTTTTTCTCTCATAAAACCTTCTCTCTCCCAAAACAACAGAGGGCACTTTTTTCATCTTTGGATATCATTAGCCTTTTTGCTTTACTTTACATGGGGAATTTCTGAATAAGGGTCACCTATTGTTATGTCATCATGTCAATTGTAGATATCATATTATTATATTATGTTGATCTCATGTTGGATTTCATATAATCATTTTACCAGTCTATAGATATTGAATATATCTCAGAGTTATTTCTGTGTTTTTTTTTCAGTATATTTGTGACTATCTCTCTCTCTCTCTCTCGCTACCTGTAGGGTGTGGTAACTGCAGCCATCTCCCTCATCACCTGCCTCAGTCAGAAGAATCCAGATGAGTTTAAGACCTGTGTATCCCTGGCTGTATCACGTCTCAGCAGGGTGAGTGTGGGGAGTGTGCCTACTTGATCTCAGTGCTTATGTATGTGTGGAAACGTGTCACTTGTTTGGTCATGATGTGTCTGTGTGCTTAATTTTTCTCAAATTGATGAGTTTCCTCCTCTCCCTCTCATCCATATCCAGATTGTGTCATCAGCTTCCACTGACCTGCAGGACTACACCTATTACTTTGTGCCGGCACCCTGGCTCTCCTGCAAGCTGCTGCGGCTGCTGCAGTGCTACCCCCCGCCAGAGGATGGCGCCGTCAAAGGCCGGCTGGTGGAGTGCCTAGAGACCATTCTGAACAAAGCCCAGGAGCCGCCCAAGTCCAAGAAGGTCCAGCATTCCAACGCCAAAAACGCCATTCTCTTTGAGGCCATTGCTCTCATTATCCACTATGACAGGTAACTGAGCATCCCGCTCCACCACCACCATACTAGTCCGGTCTCCAGCCTATTCAGCTAGGGCTGTCCCAATTTTGACCGATTGTCCCAATTGTTAATTATTTTTTGGATTATTCGACTTAGTGCTGGGCGGTATACCGGTTCACACCGTAAACCGGTGTATATTTTCGTTATAATATGAATTTTAAATTTACCGCCATACCGGTGTATTTGATTACACAACGTTTGGAACGCTGCGCCGCGCGACAGTGTTTCAGACGGGACTTTTTTCACACGCACGCATGGTGCGACTGCGAGGCAGGAAATAGTGAGGGTAAACACAAAACACCTTACGTTTTTCCCCTGAAGTATGACCCTTAAGGCTTAATTTCTCCTTAGGTAAGGGGTTTATTTAAGGGTGTTGCACAGAATATCTTAAATTGTTTCTTTAGTTAAGGAAAAACGTTAAGGGATACTGCATTGAAAGGGATTTACCGTCACAAAAATTATATTGAGATTGTTCAACAGCTGTAACTAGCTGGCTAGTAGGTGACGTCGTTAGTTAGCAACCGAACACAGTGAAGTTTAATGATCTTAATCTTATCATTCATCTCACCTCAGCTGAAATTATCCAGGTAGCAAGTAAAGCATGTTATAGACATGAACTGAGCAATTCTTGCTGGCTAGTTAGAAATGATCCTGACTGTCATCAGTGCACCAAAACTTTTTTGTTAATGTTTTGCCTAGCGAACCGAACCGAAGCTCATGGCAGGCTAACAAGACATCCACATCCACATGAAGTTAACGTTAGCCTACCACTAACGTCACGCAAACCACACAATAACAATAAGGCATGTTTCTGATAGGCCTATTTGACAGAGTAAGCATATTAGCAGAGAGGTTTTATTTTAAATTGTATAATTTTCAAAAAAAGTATAATTATTGCAAGTTGCACTACTTTTTGTATTGGTTTTATACAAGATGTTTGTGGAATTTGCACAGTAAAAGTTCTGTATTTTGACTGCAATTGTCTTTGCATTCTGATTAGATTCTTCATTAGAAGAATGGCTCTTTGTAAACAGCATCATTTTCTGGGGCCATGCAAAACTGCATTACCACTAGTGTGGAGTTATTCTACATTATGACAGTAAAATAGACCATCCTTAGTCAATGTACTGCAGCAATTCCTCTCTCGACCTGTAGAAAATGCTGTGAACATCTGATTATGCATGGGAAAAAAAAAATACCGTCATATACCGTGAAACTGTAAGAATTTTGAAAAATACCGTGATATACATTTTTGGTCATACCGCCCAGCACTAATTCGACTAATTTAATTAATTATTTTAAAATTAAATTAATCCAAATGTGTGTGGTTTAGATTCTGTTTTTCACAGCGAAGACACCTGTTGTCTAGGAAACATGTTGTAAGTCACTCAGTGGACAGTACATGCAGAGAGGCATGTGTTTTCTCTCTAGTTTGTAGGTCAAAACTGACTGAGGTTAAATTTGAAACACAAATTTCAACTCGCCAACGCAAATTATTCATGTCGACGAATGTACGTTATTGATAACGTTGACGTGTCGTCCCAGCCCCTATCCTCAACCATTCATAACGTCTCCAGATACTCTGCCTCTGTCAGCTCCCTCTACCTTCTTAACCCTTAAAGGTGTAGGTTTTTGAACGTTCTAAGTTCCGCAACAATTGAAGGTTCTAAAATTCTATGTTGAATTCAATGAACCCAGATATTCTTTAGAACGTTCATTTCTCAACATTCCCGTCACACCGGTGTGACGGTACTCCTTTAAGGGTTATTGGCCCTATCTTTGCCATCTGTTTGTCTGTCTTACTTTGCAATATCTCTAAAGTCTCTTTTGTTCCTCTAATACCTGGCTGTGACATTCTCTCCGTTTATTTGTAATCCTCTCCCTTGTCCCCTCCCAGTGAGCCCAATCTGCTGGTGCGCGCCTGTAACCAGCTGGGCCAGTTCCTGCAGCACAGAGAGACCAACCTGCGCTACCTGGCCCTGGAGAGCATGTGCACGCTGGCCAGCTCCGAGTTCTCCCACGAGGCCGTCAAAACACACATCGAGACAGTCATCAACGCACTCAAGGTACACACACTTGGCCGTACCCTCGCGAGGAATGCACATCAGGGATGATTGTTGTTAGAGTTTGTACAAATGAATGCCTACCTACTATGTCATTAACACAGGAGGTGCATGATATACAGTAGCTTACCAATATGAATGCCATCTGTCAGAATCATTATGTTTTCTTTTGAGTGAGGGTTCAGTGTTGGGTCCAAAATGAAAGTAATTAATCCGCTTGGTTGGTGTTAGTGTGTAATTAGCAATTGATTGGCATCCTCATTGTGCCTCCATACACTCACAAGTCAATAATGACAGTGGTACGCATAGTGTGGGAGGCCATGTGTTGTTTGCGTAACAGTGTATTTACTCATACAAACATAAACTTACATATATGAGAACATAATTTCTAACTGAATGTTGAGGCCTGTAAATAAAAATGTTTCCAAGTGTTTCCACTGTGGTATGCACAGGTTCAGTTTTACACACAGATACAAACAAACACACAGACTTGTTCCACAAACTGCAAAATAATACAATAGATAAATCTCAGACATATGCATGATGTACTTGATGTATGTGTTGTACTTCCTGTACAATGATGACTTATCCCTTCAGCTACTACCAATGCCTTTCAGTGAAACGTGTATCAGTCAAATTATATTAGTCATATTGTTTTTCAAACAATGTTTCACTACTGGTTAGTAAGGCTTACATCGCTGTAGTAATTGTTGGGAGACCTGCCTGTTCATGAATTTTCTGTGTGTGTCCTCAGACTGAGAGAGATGTGAGTGTGCGCCAGAGGGCTGCTGACCTCCTCTACGCCATGTGTGACCGTAGCAACGCCAAACAGATTGTTGCCGAGATGCTGAGTTACCTGGAGACTGCCGACTATTCAATCCGAGAGGAAATGGTACGCCTGCCTGTCTCTGTCTGTCTGTCATAGATGGTATGATGGAACAAAGTACAGGTTTTCCTGAAATTGTTTTCTTGACCCCCCCCCTGTTTAAATGGGTTCCCAACCACCCTCTTATCAGTGATTGCAATATGTTTGCACTGGCTTGATAATGGTTTCCCACATTGAAGTATACATAAGATAATTATGGTTATGTGTGGACAGTTATGTATTTTAGGAGGGGGTTTATCGAACACAACTTATAAAACATAATTTATAAAGGTAGAATACTAAAAATGTTATTATAATCAGTTTAATCAGACTAAATGACTAAAGTAGATGTTATTGATTATACATGGTGATCTATGTTTAGGTTTTATATATTTGTGAAATGCATATGATGTGCAGTGCATTGATCATGGGCTGTTTCGTTGTGCTGGCAGGTGCTGAAGGTGGCCATTCTGGCTGAGAAGTATGCTGTGGACTACTCCTGGTATGTGGACACCATCCTCAACCTGATCCGCATCGCGGGAGATTACGTCAGTGAGGAGGTCTGGTACCGTGTCATTCAGATCGTCATCAACCGAGATGACGTGCAGGGCTATGCTGCCAAGACTGTGTTTGAGGTACTGAAACCATTCTGATGTGTGCTTTTGTCCAGATACCAGGTCACAGCAATCATATTACACTTAATTACCAAGATCCAAGTCTGTCTAGAACAGTGCTTAAACATAGGAAAATTCTTTGCACCAGTTAGTTAAAGTTCACTATTTCACTGTTCTCCATCCAGTTGTACAGATCTTTTTAATTGTGTTGGCCAGTATTGACTCAGTGGTCCATCATACTTTATCACTATTTTCGTGCAGAGTTGAATGGCACTCGGGACATTTGTGAGTCTAGGCTTGTCTAGTGTTGGAAATTCTGTTATGAAACAGAACTGTCATGACTGTGGAAGTGTTGCCCTCTCTTTGGCCACATGCCCTGTGACCTCCCGTGACCAATATTTGGTGCTCCTCAGGCCCTCCAGGCCCCAGCCTGCCACGAGAACATGGTGAAGGTCGGAGGTTACATCCTAGGAGAGTTCGGTAACCTCATCGCTGGTGACCCGCGGTCCAGGTCAGAAAATATCTTCAAGCTAAAGCTGCATTTACAGTCATGTAACACAGACATTCTGAACTCTCTTTTGTAAAACACTGGTCAGTTTGAAATGTTGGCACCAGATATAAACATGTTTATCCCATCTATTTAAAAATGTTTATCCCATCTATTTAACCCATCTAAGGACGTGTCAAATGCTGTCTTCTAATTTTCAGTATTGTTTCGTTTTTAAAACACCTCTGTCATTGTTACTGACACCTAAGTGATGGCTAGATTAATAGCCTCCTGTGACATGGCACTGTATACATGCCAGTTCCCAGATGAACTCTAATGTTTCCCCCAACTTCACCCCTGTCCTGCAGCCCCCTGGTGCAGTTCAACCTGCTGCACTCCAAGTTCCACCTGTGCTCGGTCCCCACGCGGGCACTGCTGCTCTCGGCTTACATCAAGTTCATCAACCTGTTCCCCGAGACCAAAAGCACCATCCAGGAGGTGCTGCGCTGCGACAGCCAGATCCGCAACAGCGACGTGGAACTGCAGCAGCGCGCAGTCGAGTACCTCAAGCTCTCCTCCATCGCCAGCACTGACGTCCTGGTGAGAATACACACACACACACACACACACACACACACACACACACACACGCATACCCAAACACGTAAGCAAATACACGGGCATGGGTTAGGTGTGATGAAAACATGCAGCTGCTATATGGCTTCATTCCTCTTCAGATCTTAGCACAGATATCTGCTGATGAGTAACCACTAGCCGTACATAAACTGGCTGGTGGTGACTTGGTTGAATACGTCAGACATGATGGCCTCAAATAAATTGACTGTTCTTAGTGTTTTTCCCCTATTTAGGGGTCCAAGCAGTAAATACACTGACATGACACAGGGGAGCGCTACTAAAAGCACATTTACATTTTGGGTCATACCTCGAACCGAATTTTTGAACAATGTTTTTTATTTAGATTTCTTAGAAGCTCCTGAATCCAGCGCACGCAGCTACGCCCATTTCTACATCTAGTCAAACAAGTCTAAGGCCATCATCTATTCAATTCTCATACGATGTGATACAGATCTACAGACCATGCCAACAAAATTGGTTTTCTTAGATTTTTGATTCGTCACTCCGTTTTAAAGTTGCATACCAATCAAATTTCAGGGCGTGGCCATAATGATTCTATTGATAATATCTTCTGATGTAAAGGCCCAATCTCAAACTACCATGATAAAATCGTAAGCTTGTGTATTGTAAGTACACATAATAAAGGCTGATATTTCAAACCATGTTAAATGTGTTTATATGAATGACTTTAAGAGGCTCAACTTTACACTGTAACATTTTTTAAACGGATGCAGGGTTGTCTTAAAGTTGCGAGGAAAATTAAGAAGAAATGAAGGAACTTTGTCTTCAAAAAATCTCATTTGTTCTTAAGTGTTTTCTTAGGAAACATCTTAAGAAGAAAGTTAAGAACTTTATTCATGAATATCAAATCTTCCAAAATAGAAGAGCAATCAAATTTCAGCAGTCAATATATGCCAGTGATAATGGCTGATCTTCATAAAACTTCATAGGCTCATTCATAATGTCATATGGAAGCTATGTACTAGCCTGACTCCGCCTGTCTACATACTTTCGCTCATTTACATTTCCCTACAGTACTCCGTCTGGAATAGCTCTCGTTCACTTCGTTTACTTTGGCAACTTCTCTCCGAACCAACCAGCGAACAGAGGGCGTTCCTGAGAGCGATTACGTTTAAGTTGCAAGCCTAGAAGCCTGTTATCCAGGCTAGCTATGTACCAAATATGCTCCCTAACTTTTGAAGTTGAGACACTGTGCTATCCAATAATACAATCAGTAACGTCTTGTGTGATTTATAACGGTCTGTCCATCCGTTAGCCTATGACAGTTAGCATAACAAACATGGCGGCGGCCATAGCCTCCTATATTTCGAGCTTCACACTCACTCCAACGTCACTTACTTGTTGTCCCATTAAGTGGACAGACTTCATGGGTTTGTCCACTTACTCATAGTCTATGTCGGGCCTCTGTTAATCGCCGCTTGCAGCTATGTTTTCTGTTACTATGATGCTACACACACTCCAGTGTTTCGATTTGGTGTAATCTGGAACATTTTCCTATCAAATAAGACTTCACAAATATTATCAAATGGGCACTGTGCTTGCACTAACATTGTGCATGGCAAGGGGTCAGTCCAGAGTTCTGTTTGTTGGCACTTGGCAGCATTAGTTTCCTTTAGCATTCTTAAAGGTTGTGTGTGTGTGTGTGTGTGTGTGTGTGTGTGTTTTAGGCCACTGTTCTGGAGGAGATGCCTCCGTTCCCTGAGAGGGAGTCGTCCATCCTGGCCAAGCTGAAGAAGAAGAAGGGGCCGGGGGCTGTGTCTGTGAATGAGCTGGAGGATGCCAAGAGAGAGGGAGGAGAGCTGAACGGAGGAGGAGAGAGGGCGGACACTTCTGCTATGGCTGCGTCCAACGCTGTAAGCCAGAGATAAGAGCACAGATGGCCACACCTATATACACACTCCAAAACACACACGCTCAAATATACACAAACACTAATCCTTACCTGTATTTCTGTATAATACACAGGAACTACACACACATAGTGAGGGAGGCTATGCACCTAGTAATATTTCTCTGTTCATAATAGTCTGCCATCTTAGCTACTAGCAGACATAGGTTACTACCTCCCCTCATCCACCTCAGATTCCTCCCTCTGTACACAGAGAGCAGAGGGATTTGGAGATGCTTCATTAACAATATATGGACTTCACTACATTCCTCAACTCCTCTCTCGCTGTATTCCCTCTCCCCAGTCCACGCCCTCTCCATCTGCTGACCTGCTCGGTCTCCGCCCAGCCCCTGCAGTTGGCTCAGCTCCTCCCAGTACTGGCAGCCTATTGGTCGATGTGTTTTCAGAGGGGTCGGCTGCGCCCAGCGCAGGTGTCAATGACGACGGCTTCCTGAGGTAAACCTGCAACACCGCCGGTGGCCTGTCCACCAGTACCCCCTATCGTCCGGGATAGTTCTAACTCTTACTTGATTTCAGACTTTAAAGACTTTTAACTCTTTTAAGAGCTTTTAAGCTAGTCTTCTGTGCTACCTTCTCTGTGGCTGTCTGTCAAACTGCTTTCTCCGTCTCTCTCACTGTCTCTATCTCTTCTGCCTTTCAGTCAAACTTTCTTTGGTTTTCTGTGTTTTCTGTGTACAGAAATGTCTTCTTGTCTTCTTTATCTTGCTGTGTATGTGACTCTTTTCTTGCTTTTTTCCTTCTATCTCCTTTTCTTTCCCTCCCCTGTCAAATACCCTCCCTTGGTTTGGTGTGTGTGTGCGCGCGTGTGTGTGGTGTGTACATGTTTCCTGTATGTCTGTGTTGTGTGTATGTATGTACGTATGTTTGTTGGTGTGTCCTCACATTTGATTGGACGGTGGCAGAGATCTGGAACAACCCCCTGAGACCTCTGACACCCTATTGGCTGAGGGTCCTGGTGACTCCGAGTAAGGGGCCAGTGGTGGATTGCTGTGACCTTGTTTAAAGAGAAAATCCCAAACTTAATGTTATTTAGTCATACTGTTAAAAATCATTAAGCAATTCTATAATTGCAATTCTTTTTTTATTACATACAATCTATATACACTCTGTTGGCTCGTGTTTTATATATACTCTATACATATAGATGCTGTATACCACTTGAGTTGTCAGAAGGTGTTTGCATAGCCGTAATACGCATGTAGCTGTTCTGTGTTGCCACTAGCTGCACTGTCTGCGTGCTGTGTTCTGTGGTGTGTGCTTAGCAGTGGTGGTGTATTATCCAGGCTTGGTTCAATGCTGGTACTAACACCTGTGCTTGTCTTTTTTTCTTCCCATTTCTTTCTCTCCATCTCTCTCTCTCTCTCTCTCTCTCTCTCTCTCTCTCTCTCTCTCTCTCTCTCTCTCTCTCTCTCTCTCTCTCTCTCTCTCTCTCAAACACACTCACACATATGGAAACACTCCATCTCTGGCTATGTCTTTCACTCTATTTACATCTGACTTGATTCACTTCATCAACATACCATCCCCTCTTTTTCTGGAACTCTTCTCCTTTTCCATTATCATCCCATCTTCTATCCCTCCTATCCATCTATCTTCCTATCCCTTCATTCCTATTCTCCATCTCTCTCCACCCTTTCTTACACCTCTCCCCATACCTCCCACTATCTCTTTTCATCCCTTCTTTCCTTCCCGTCTATTTCTCTTCCTCTATGTTTGGCCTGCCCCTCCCCCATCAGCTCTGCTCCTCCTCCTGCTGTCTCTGAGGAACCTGCTCCCCCTCTGCCTGAAGCAGAAGAGCTACTCAACAAGTAAGCGCTTCCTCACCGCCTCCAGCTCTAGAGCTGCACATAGCATAACACACTCCAATTCTCGGGTGCAGGTGGTTTTCTGCTTGGGTGTGTGTGAGTTTCATCTTCCTGAAAGATTGGCCTATACTGTGGATAAGTGTTATCTTAAATGTTTTGTGGCATAGCAGGAAACTACACCATGGCACACAACTAATATCTCATCAAGGCTGGCTTCTTACCACAGTTAGCATCTCCCTGCAGAGCCAACAGAAGGGCATCACTACAAAGAGATGTGTGGTTGATGTAAACCAGAAAGGCCACGGAGGCTGTGCCCCCTGGGCATCAATGTTTGTTCACATGTTCATGTGGTGGTTGGATGCGCCCTCAGACAATTTCCATCTTTTAAAGGAATTCTCCTAGTTCTGTCCACCCAGATAGCAGACGCATAACAGCTGCTGTTGGCCCGCTGACAGCAGAAGTTGGCGATCCACTGGTTCTTTGCTCCTCCTTTTATCAGGTGGTCCACTGCTAAACTAGAATGTTTCTCCTAGGAGCTCAAGTCCTTTTCTCGTGCAATTTCAAAGGATTTTCCCAACCAGACTGAAGCCAGTGTCAGTCTCTTGAACTGTAATAGGCTACAGGAATAATGAAATTGAATTACTAAACTAAATTGTAAAGGTTAAATTAATGGATCAACAGAGTTGAATGAGGGGTAATTTAATAATAGGGGGAAATGAAGAGTGAGACAGTGGTTCTCTGTCTGAATTTCTGCTCAGCTGCCAGTGGGCTTCACTAAAGATGGCACGCAAAAAGGCTGGGTCTCCTTCAGCTTTACTCTCAGTGGACACACTGGGCACATTGTGCAAGACCTCTTAAACCCCGACAAAAAACTGTCAGCTGCTGCATGTAGGCTATTTTTGTTTTTTGATGTTTGTTCTGTTTCCATAAACTTACTTGATGTATCATTTTTCAAAAGCACTTATTTTCAAGAAACTGATTTTCTGTTTTGGCCACTTTTCTTACAGAAGTTGAATCTGAACTACAGTGATGAACTTGAGAGCTGATTATCATTAAGTAATCATTTTCTGCCTCTGTACCAGGAAGTACAGTGCCTATTCAGTCATGAACATTATTAGATTACACTTTACTTGACAGTATTGACATAAGAGTGACATGACACTGTCATAAACAAGTCATACACGTTTATGACATAATGCTTCTGTTATTAAGTGTCATTTGGTTTTTGTTGTAACAAGTTGGGGTTAGAGGTTAGTATTAGGGTTAGGGTTCATGTGTGACAGTGTCGTGTTCATGACGGTGTCATGTCACTCTTAAGTTGATATTGTCAAGTAAAGTGTTACCCATTATTATTATTTATTTTTTTGACAAGCATTTACATCAGTGCTCGAATTATCTTTTTGTCTTTAAGGGGGTCTCTATCTCATAAAAAGTTGGCACATCTCGCGCATAGCCTAACAAGGCGATACAAATATCCTAGGCGCGAGAGGCGCTTTTGTGCAGTATGCGCAAAGTAAAGTGAAGATCAGTGAAGATGGTAGGCCTAGGCTATAACACACACACACCAGACAGATTTTTCGTAGAAATTGATTCCTTTTCATTCATTTCAACATATTATTGATTGTAATAGTCCATATTTCATTTCAATTTCACAATACAAAGAAATAGTCGGAGTGCCATTCTCAATTTCACAACGTAACTCATTTGAACCAGACCACCGTCTCAGATGGGCTATCCTCAGTGTCAAACACAATAATGCATGTAGTCTTTAACTTATACACAGGGAAATTGCAGGGAAACTGGCAGAAATTAATAAAGCCATTGCAGCCAAACTATGTTCTAGTATTAGCCTATAGGCTAATGTACACATAGTGATAATAACACCTGGGTGTTCAGTCGTCTCATGTGTTGAACCGTGGAAATAAATAGACGAACAATTTTGGAATTTGCACTGAGATGTTGTCAGGTAGCCATTGAATATTCCGCCATCAGAGATTGCTAATAGGTGTTTCAAAATATCTGGGAACTTTCCGGAGCTCTGAATGGCAGAGGATAGTTACAGATCAGTTCACACAATCATTGAAGTAGGCTGCATTATGGGCCATAATTTATGGCTTTGTCAATTAACATAAAAGAGGCGAAGCGCAAGTTCAACAGCAAACAGGACTTTTTCAGCACGTATCCAAACCATGTAGGCTAGCCCAATGAACGCCTATGTAAATAGACAAAACACTCGCATCAAAGCAGGGTGACTTCTTCGGACTTGCGAGTGCTGTCAAATCGATCGTATGCGGTTTGCTATAGTCTGGTAGTGAAGTGCAGTCATGCTGCGTTCAAGAGCGTAGTGTAGGTCTACGTCCTGTAGTAGCCTATATTTTAATTTAACGTCTTTAATGGTAAGAGATCGGACAGGGATGGATAATGAGCGTTGTTGCCAGATACCTTCAGATATGAGAGACCCCCTCAGATTTTTGACTTTGTTGCTTTCATGGGAGCCTGTCCTCACTCTAAGGGAGCTCGGCTCCCTCTGGCTCCCACGTAATTCGAGCACTGATTTACATGCAAAATAGGGACTTTTTAAATATTTGTGAGGAATTAATGTATTTACATTAAGCTAAGTTTGTTTAATGGTGTCCAGTTCCGTGTATTTAGTCATCAGAATTTCCTTACACCTGAGAATTGTGAGAGTCCATCTGTTGTTTTTCTTGACACATTCTACTCTCTGCTTGTTGATTCTCCAGTGTTCGCACAGCCCACTCAACGTCTGGTGCAGTGTTTTTTCTAATGCTGTTAAGAGTCACTTTGGTTTTATTCCTTAATCTCTGTCTCTTTCTCTGCACTCTGTCTTTGGTAGGTTTGTGTGTAAGAATAACGGAGTCCTGTTTGAGAACCAGCTGCTGCAGATTGGAATCAAGTCTGAGTATCGCCAGAACCTGGGTGAGCCCTCAACCATATTTCTTCTATTGCACTCCTCATCTTGCCCTGATTGAAATCAATCAACTCCCCAACTTTGTCAAAAAGCATAATACCTTTAGAGTTTGTTGCATGAACCAAAGCAAGCGCTGTGTACACCCTTATTCACCCTGATGCACAATTTGTTGACCCATTTTACCCATAGACAGAGTACAAATATGCATGGTACGTTGCAGACTTGATATTTTATTTGTGTGGTGGTGTGTTTTTCTCTCACAGGGAGAATGTACTTATTCTACGGCAATAAGACTTCAGTGCAGTTTGTCAGCTTCTCCACTACAGTGTCCTGCCCAGGTGAACTGCCGACTCATATCCTTTCTCTGAATCAGTGTTCTCATCAGTTAGGCGTCAGATGCAGCATAAACTGGCCTCTCAGCAGATGGAAATGCTGGCCCCGCCACTGTGTTGCCGTATGTATGAGCTGGGATCAAGTAGGTTTGTGTTTGGAGTTGTCAAAGTGGATTTTCTGTTTGAATTAGGGCTGGGCGAAATACCGGTATTACGATATTGCCTCAACTACATATCGTTTTCAAAAATATATCAGTCGTAGTCGTAATACCGATATAATGTCAAATAATGGGCCATTTTATCAAAGCCACTTGCTCTTCTGTGTTCAGACCATTCAGACAGCCGCAGCTCTGCTCAGCTGCGCCCCTTGCGTGTGCACGTTCTCCCTCACAGCACAACAAACTTTCAAACATGACTGACACTGAGTCTGATTTTGTCTACCGTGATCAGAGGTTGGTACTGATGCCTATTTCCGTCGGCACATCAACGGCTAGACCGAGAATTCTCGTTGTGAAATCAAAATTCCACTGGAGCTCCAAGCGGTTTTGTACACGCAGATTTAAGTTACAACACTGTTTACAGCTCTTCGACTCACGGTAAAATGTAATTTTTGGTACATAGCCTAGCTAATTTAAATACACTTATGAGTGCTTGCGTTTAGCGACATAGCAGATCTAAAGTCCTCAGGGAGATAACCTACACGCTGATTTTATTAAGAGGATAGGCTATGCTCGCGAGCAGTTAGGGGCATCATTTTTTATGATTCCCGAAACCCCATTAAATCGTGCATAGGGATTTTTTTCTTATGAACCGGAACATGCAAAAGGGTAATGAACGCATACAAAATCACGGTAGCATCTATCACACTCTTGGTGAGTGACTCAGTTACGTTGTTTAGGTAGCCCAATTGTTTGTTGTCAAGTCACACATGTCTACGCCATCATAGGCTACATTTGCTTTCATCTAGGCCCTATCAAACCCTTACGGTAAAAAAACTGCAGGTTTTTTTCTGCAGTAGGCTACTGCAATATTTTTGTGCCCAAAATATTGCATTGTGCAGTACAATGTAGGCCTGTGTTGTCAGTCACGGTCGACTTATTGGTCTTTTTGTTATTTGCACAGCTTTATCAGGCCTTTACCAATGCCTATTGGTATTGATAGGCCTATGTTATTGTTTACACTTTTTTGCACAGCTGTGTTAGAGCAGTCTGAAATCATTCTGATCAAAGCTGGATGTGTTGTCATAATTGTCATGTTGAGTGAATACGAAACACTTAGCTCTTCTGTTTAAAATATCGATATATATCGTATATCGCCAATCAGCCCCAAAATATCGGGATATCAGTTTTGGTCCATATCGCCCAGCCCTAGTTTGAATGCACAGGTGTGTGTGTGTGTGTGTGTGTCTTAGAGAAAGAGAGAAGGTGAGAGTGTATGTGTGTATGTTCTCCTTAACTGGCCCCACAGCTGAATTTGCAGACTAAAACAGTGGAGCCTCTGATTGAGGGCGGTGCCCAGGTGCAGCAGGTGGTCAACATCGAGTGTCTGACTGATTTCGTTGATGCGCCGCTTCTCAACATCAAGTTCAGGTACCGTTGGGCGTTGGCACATACTCTCTCTTACTGCACTTACGTATTACCACTCATTTACTCAAATTGAAAATTAAAGCTCAACTCCCTCCCCTCACCCACTCTTCACTCAGGTATGGTGGAGCCCTGCAGAATCTCACCCTCAAGCTTCCCGTCACCATCAACAAGTTCTTCCAGCCCACTGAGATGTTATCACAGGAGTTCTTTCAGCGCTGGAAACAGCTCAGCCAGTGAGTGTGTTTGTGGTGTGTAGAGCAGAGGGGTGGAATAGGTTGGAAGATGAACCTCCACACCAGTGTGTGTTGATCTTCACTTTACAGTAATTATCTGGTAGGGATCATGTGTGGGGGACAAGTAATTGCCTGCTCACTCATTCTGTGATGGCTTTCTCAATTGGACAAAACAATATGTGATTTCTCCAGAGAAGTCATTTGGCTGTGATTTTAATAAATTGAGTGACATAAGAGCCAAGTCTTACATTTCCTGTAAGTTTGAGCCAATCAAGATTGTTTATGCTGTTGTATTTAGTTGTCTGAAAAAGCCACCAAGGAGATATTACACTAGATATTAACTCACTCCTTCTCTGAGAATCGGTTGGTGCAGCGATGAATCTAGCATATTAACTTGAATGTGTGTCTGGGTGGTGGCTTTAGGAGGGTTGTAACAGATTACTGGCTTGTGTCTGTTGCATTAGACGATTGTGTAATGAGTTTAATATGTCAACCACAGAGTTACTCAATCTGCCCCACCCAGTAATCTGACATGCATTTGGCCTTTCCCTTCTGCAGGCCTCAGCAAGAGGCACAGAAGATCTTCAAGGCTGGCCATGGCATTGACACAGAAGTGGTCAAAGCCAAGGTAAGAGATTTACAGATACACCTTTTGCTGTGGTCTTGCTGTGGTACACACAATCACACACTTCCCTGCTGATCTCCAGAACCCTATCAGGATTTGGATGTAGAATAGATGTATTGGATGTTTTGAATGTAGATGGGCACCTGCAAATCTCTTGCACGAATCTAGACCTTTTAGTAAAATGTTGCCTTTCGAGCACTCATGTCTTATGTGTACATTTATTTGCAAAACCATTTGAAATACATAGAGTGTGCAGCATGTTTTATTTGAAACAGAAATATTCCAAAAATAAGCACAGTTGATATACATTCTTTGAGCAGCCCATTTTTTAGGTTAGAGCTTTCCCCGAGATCTTTTTAGTGTCACTTTGTTCCTTCCATCCCATGTTCACCACCATCACCACCACCCTCTTCCCCTGGGTAGTTGTTGGGCCTTGGGACGGCCCTGTTGGAGAACGTGGACCCTAACCCAGAGAACTTTGTGTGCGCTGGAGTCATCCAGACCAAGGCCCAGCAGGTGGGCTGCCTACTCAGACTGGAGCCCAATGCCCAAGCTCAGGTAAGTCATATACATGGACATGCATGTGCACGTGCACACACACACACACACACACACACTCTTACACACACTCTTACACACTTGTTTGACCGAACACGAAGATTCCAATCCCTTTCTCTAAGCCACTTTTTGCTCGAGTGAAAGCACTACCCTGAGCCTAAATCTACTCTTGTAGCCAAGACTGCCTCACACAATTGTCACTACACTAGCTATAATCTTGAACACCCACAGAAATAATTGTTGACCCTTCAATCCAGCCTTCTCTTTTGTGTTAACATTGTAAACATACACACCTGCGCTCAGACACACGCGTCTGCACACACGTTCTCTGTTGTCTGCCGTCTGTGCTGGCGTGGGGCGCAAAACAGCTAAAGCCTCTGTGTTTCATTGCATCTCACTGATGTGTCTGTGTCTCTGTGTCTGCTGCTGCAACTCAAGCCTGGGGAGCAGGTAACACTCCTCTTTCTCTCTCTCTCTCTCTCTATCTCTCTCTCTCTATCTCTCTCTCTCTGTCTGTCTGTCTGTCTCATATCTGACTTTCTTGTTCCTGTCATCTTGCACTCTTGCTGCCTCTTTGAGCAGCGTAATGCTGTCTCTAGCTTTCTCCATTCCTTTCTTTCTTTCTATTTCTCTCGCTCCCCCTCCCTCAGTGCAGTGGTAGACTCCAGGCCATTGGGCGTGTTATTCGTGTTCAGAACCCCACTCTCAGTTGGACCAAGTCTTTAGCGACCATTAATCATGTGTCTGTAGAAGTATGCATGCATGCGGTGTGTGTGTGTGTGTGTGTGTGTGTGTGTGTGTTTTTCACTTGAGTATGTGTGTCATGTCTATGCATACAGTTAGTATGTGTGTATGCTGTACTCACCTGTACTTAGCACAGTGTGCTAACTATAATAGTCTACCTATAGTATGTGTATTAGTATATATTATAGTGTTACACATTGTGTAACTCTCTCTGTCTCTCTCTTTCTCTCTCTCTTTCATCCCTCAGATGTACCGCTTGACTCTGCGCAGCAGTAAGGACACCGTCTCCAAGCGTCTTTGTGAGCTGCTGTCGGAACAGTTCTAGAGTCTTCTCCTGGAATCCATGCCTAGACCATCACCTTCCTAGAGCCCTCACGCAGACCAGCGTTCTACTTTCCAGAACCCTGAACAAAGAAAGAAAACTTCAGAAGCATTCGTACATAAGGGAAAAAAAACACAGCCGGCATTCTGCGACGGCCATATAACTGTCCTAATTACAATTATTATGATTATTATTACTGTTATCATCAGCGCAACAGTTCTTGTTTTTATTGGTGTTTACCTGTGTGCGTGTGTGTCAGAGAGTGTGTTAGAGAGCATGTGTGCGTGCGTGTTTGTTTGCATGAGTGAGTGAGTGAGTGAGTGTGTGGTACAGAATTGTGGTGATTGTTGTGTTCTCCGTCCGGCCTAGTGACTGAAGTGTGCTCTGTGCTTGTGTTGGCAGCTGGTGCGCATTGTGCTGGGAGGGGCGAGCGGTCGGCGTACACGCGATCTAACATTTCAACTTCCGATAGCATTCCTGCGAAGTGTACGCATACACAAGACACTCACCCACACACGTCTCTTAAACATTCCTTGTAAGCCATGGATGGGAGGACGCACCAAAACCCCTTTGCTCGCTCACATGCACAAATCTGAGGAATTGTACAGATGAAGTAGAAATACACTAAGGGAGGCAGTTGCCTCTAGATGGGCCGGACATTTGCGCTTTACTGACCTAATCACCCCCCTCCAACCCTCCCAGCACATCCTCATACATTAGTATATATATATATATATATATATATATACATATACATACACACACACACACAGCTTTCTCATCAGCTCGCTCGGCATGTATCACTGCAAAGATTCCACATTTCCATTCCCATATTCCCCCGGCGCAGAAGAGCAGGCTTAGTGCACTTTAACAAGGCTCAGGCAGGGAAGTGATCATGCACGCTTCATTAGACCCTCTCGTGGGCTCGTCATTTATTGCATTTATTACACCCCCGTCATGACTTCAGAGATGAGAGATGCTTTGTGATTGGTTGTGACGTGTTTTTTTTTTTTTTTTTTCTTTCTTTTTTTTATTTTTATTGTATTTACCTGTCTATTTTGTCTCATCTCAGTGCTGATGTTAGTGATGTGTTAACTTGAAGTTTGTTGCCCCATTTCATTGTTTTGTACATTTCATGATTTCATGGTGGTCCAAATGTTCAGGTTGTGTCCAGGTCGCCAGCTCTCTTCTGTTAGAGGAGACGGCTGAGGGGACAGCAGGGCAGCGGGAGGGAGAGGAGGGCGTCCTCTGTCTGTACGTCTGTCTGTCTGCACATGAAGAGTGCAGCAGTGGATTCTTATGTAGACACACATGCACGCACACTACAAAGATCTGCGGTGATCTGTGGCGACCTCCGCTCTTGCACTCAAACACACACACACACACACACACACACAACACAACACAACACAACACAACACAACACAACAGAACAAACGGGACTAAAGCCAGATTGGGTGTTGAGTTGTGGTGAGGTTGTGACTGATGTTCCAGAGCGCCTGTTTGAGCACTTATCATGTGAACATGTTTAAATCAGCGAGTACTTCAATGCGCACACTATAGTCTAAGATAACACACTAGTCTTCAACACACACATACATCTTAGATGGCAGAAAAACAGAGAGAAAGATTAGGACCAAACCAGCTGCCAACAGTCAACCACAACGCCAGTGATCATCTTGCTTTGGTTCAGCATTAGGTGTGTATGTGTGGGATGAGTGTGACTGTACCATATTATAAGGAGAAAAAAAATCTAACGAAGTTTATGGGACACTGTCATATATGTTGAATAAGGAGTCACTATGCTTCCCTCGATGCAACTGTGCATTCACTGGGACTTTGTCATTGTAGTTGAATTTGAATCATTGTCATATTTGTGTGTGCGCGTGAGCGTGTCTGTGCAGTATCCGCTAGCTAATACAGCCCCAGTGTATCGGTGTTAAACCTGTCAGATACCTGTGTTAGATTCCAATTTACTCTGTACTGAAAAATGTGAAAGTAAAACTATGCCATATATTCAAACGGTTCTCCATGTTGTTTTATTGTATTGTGTCCTATAACTTTTGAAATATCCTAGTATTGTTTTTCAGCTTGGATTTTTACCACACACATCTAACTAGGTCAGTGCTTGCGTTTTGCAAAAAATGTTACTGCATTTTGTTTGCAAACAAGTCATCTGCATCCAGCCATAAAACTATTTTATGCAAACTATCAGTCAGCAATTCAAATATCATTTCCGCACCATTGAAAAATAAAACTATTGTTTTTAGGTTTCTAAACTACTTGTTATGGCATCTAATTTCAGTGAAATGTGTAGGCCTAGCAATGCCTGTCAAATATGAGCACATGCACGAGCCTTTGCGCCTATCCCCAGTTTACCTCGGAAACCGAAATTCAGCGTTTACGTCTCCCTGCCCTGCATCCACTGGTGGCAGTCAGGTACCGTAACTACACTGTCCTAAACCTCGGCATTGTTTGACACTGCAATGAAATTATAATGTAGGCCTATTGTGAATAATCTCGATTAAACGGGCCGGGTCCATTTCTTGAGTCAAGAACCGCTGTCAGCTGCTCATCCGAGGCAGATCAAGGTGTGAAATTACCCATGATGGAGACCGCCTGCAATTGTGTAATAGGCCTAAAGAAACACAAATGTAAAAAATGATGCAAGCTACCTCTGAAGACCGACATTACTGCATGCATTACAAGGTTAAATAAATATAGCACAATGAACGCAGAATTCTAAATAATTTATGGTGTTTACATTATAAAATAAATAAAGGGAAACTGCCGTTGCGCACATAGTAACGAGTTCCACAGCGGAAAGGACTGTAACTGCAGTGTTCGCCTGTTGGGGCGACGTCTCCCCCTCCCTTTCAGTGACAGAATGATTGCGCTCCATCCATCCTAGTCAAACTGCCGGGGTCCTTGGGCAAACTGATGATGTCGAACAAAAGGAGCGTGCCCGCGCGCGCGTCACTGGAGAGCGCTAAGCGCTCATTGGCTGAAAATGACATCACATACAAATGTACTATTATTGGCGTCTGGACTCGGCATTACCTCATCCTTTTCCTCCCTCTCTCAGGTATAGACATCCAACAACAAACAGCTATAACGTCGCAGATTGAGAACGGAGAGCAGTGGAACACATCTCCAACACAGACCGGTGTAATTTTCGCGCATTTAATAGGAAATACTGCAGAGTTACTCTTTAAACGGGATTACTGAGGAAGAAACACGACACTGCGATTCAGCATTTGCGGCGTGTAGCCTACTTTTCAGTGCATTGAACTTTTGAGCCACAAAGCATTTGATTTTGCATCTATTCCTTTTTTTCAACATATCGGATAAAGAAATCACTGGTGAGTCAATCCATAATAACACAGTATGAATTAAGTATAAGTATAAAATGCATGCAACATTGCCCTATTTCAGTGCATTCCTATGCGACTTAATTAAGAGTATTGGAGAATGCATCAACTTCATTCATGTTTGGTGTTATATTAATATTATGTTGACTGCAATTCAAAATACAAGCGTAAATTAGTCTAGAATAAATTAGGTTGTGAAGTCCATGCATCTGCGTCATCTCTTGTTTTGGCTCTATGAAGTCACTCCACATGCTCGGTTTTTTCTGCACAGAGTGCACCCCAGAAGAAAGGAGGATGGTTTTCCACAGAGAAAGAGAGAATGAGCGTCTGCCGCTCTCTTGCATCCTGCCGCATCTGTATCTGGGTGCAGAGACGGACGTCACGCAGGTAAACAACACTTAAACTATCTGCATTTTTGTCAAGTTTCTGCAGTCTTGTCTTGCATTTGTGTGGATGGGAGCGTTACGTCTTGCTTTGACCTATTACGTGCTCTCGAAGTGACATGAGCTCATCTGGGTCGCCCGGAGCTACTAACCTAGTTTTATTGTCCTAACAATGCCGTATCTGTTTTCTCACCGGTTGTAGGACAGTCTGTCTGCGCGGGGAATATCATACGTGCTGAGCGTCAGCCGCTGCTCCCCTCAGCCCACATTTCTTCCCAAGTCTCAGTACCTCCGGATTCCCATTGACGACTCCCTGCGGGACGACCTGCTGCCGTGGATTCCACAGGCGCTACGCTTCATTGGTAAGTACACAGTGCATCACTGTCTACATCAGCTTGCATTGGCAGAGTGTTTGCATGATGTGCATTCATTGTTTCTCACTCTCTTTCTGTGTCTTGTAGATGGGGCCATGTCTTTGGGATGCTCTGTGCTGGTGCACTGTGCAGCTGGTATTTCTCGTTCTCCAGCTCTTGCTGTGGCCTACATAATGTATCACCTGGGAATGGATCTGGATCATGCATACAGGTGCGACTTCACGGCCAGGCAGAGATCATTAACACATAATCATGCTAAATCTATATATCTAAACAGACCATGTGCTGATTATAACTAATAAACTTTCTCTCTACACTTACAGATTTGTCAAGGAGCGCCGACCCTCCATCTCCCCAAATTTTAACTTCCTGGGTCAGCTTCAGCTTTTCCAGGGTACTCTCACCCCCGCATGCACAAATCCACACCATACGCTTGAGCCGTCTGGTAGAGCTTTGGACCTACCACAACCATTCCCTACCACTGACCACACAGATTGTAGCTCCTCTGTATTGCTATCAACCAAACTCAATCCCAGTGCTCAGGACATGAAGCGTGGCAACAAGGAACACGGAGAAGGTTGTGTAAACACACACTGTGACCCCTCCAACAGCAAAGATGGCACGGCAGTACAGAGTGGAAACAAAGGACTGGCCCAGACAAAGTCTCCTGAGTTCACTCTGTCGCTCTCTGATAAGCTCAAAAGTCTCACTCTTTCACTCAAGCCCATAGAGGTGCAGGCACTGTCAGAAGCCCAGCGGAATCCCCAGAAGCCCATCACACTACAAATCCCATCAGACCCGGTGTCGGTCTCAGAGAAGCGCCAACGTCTCACTTTAGCCCTCACCCCTGTGAGTGTCTCCCTTCAGACACCACAGAGGCACACCACACAGAGCAGCAAGAGGGCCGACCTCCGTCAGGATGCAACTACCAGTTCACAACTCCTCCACATGGGGGAGTCCGGAGCACAGCACAGAGCTACAAAGTCACAGAGGAAAGCAGAAAAGGAAAAAGAGAGGCAGAGGAAAGCTTTAAGTTCTCAACACCCTAATGCACATCAAGGATCTTCGCGATCTCTCACAAGGAGAAAGGACAGGCAGAGCCAAGACGGAGCAGTGACAGCCCGGAAGGATGCAGAGGCAAAGCTAAGAGTGGTCAAAAGCCACCAGGGGGTGCCAGAGCGTAGCAAACCCAAGACAGAAAGCATCAAAGAGATTCCCTCCATGAATATTAATGGGTCTCTACAGAAGGTGCATACATCCACCGCTGTGGAGGCGGTTGAGGGGTTAAGTGGCGACACGCATCTCGTGTCTCCGCTAAGTCTCACTGTAAATAAGCTGTTAGATTGGGGAGAGAAGATGCTGCTCGGGGTGCTATTAGGCCCTCGCATCAAAGTCGGCCAGCCTGCCTTACCCTACAGGTGCTGAAAGAAAGGTGATGTGGCCAATAGTAGTCTGGACAGTTGGGAAAAATTAAAAATGAATGGATATAAAAAAGACGGTAAAGTCACAGGAATATCATGGGAAAGAGTGAGCGTTTTTTGTGTGAGGATTTTTGTTTGAATGACTGGACCCCATACTTTTCTCACTGGGAGAGCCGTTTTCAAATCGATAGTGAATAAGAATACTAAAGGAACTCAGGATGCCTGACCCCAGAGCAGGGCTCTTGCTTAGGCATTTGTTGAACAGACACCCTCATTGCATGTTTATCATTTATTCTAGATTTGACAGACATACACACTTTCCTGTTAAGGAATGGCCTGTCATCACATGTCTTTATTGTTGACTTGTTTGAAATGGACTGTAGGTGTATCCTATTCTTGAAATAAGTGATTTATAAGTGTCTGTACTTTTCAGAGACTTGCTTGAGTGTGTGGATTTATTATTTATGAAATGACAAATTTATTAAATTATTACTATTTATTAAATTGATATTTTGATGATGGTATTTTAGCACCACAGCTTGTACTGAAATCACAGTATTCATTAAAGCTGAACGTTTAGACTGCTGTCTGTCTTCATCTCTTTGTCACAGATTTAGATGTGATTTGTCGGGCACTAGTGTTTTTGTAAAGGTTTACTGCAGCAGAAGCATCATCACCATCAACACATATATGTACTACTATATATGTATACTGTACTTACACTGAAAAAGAGTCTGATCAGATTTATATTTTCATAATTCCTGAGACAAGCGTCTCAGAGCTCCTGGATAATACAACTTTCGGAGGAATTAAAGTGGCATTAGAGTAGACAGTTAATGCCTAGTCTATCATAATAGGTCCTTGATAATTCTTTTCTTTTCTAGCAAGAGGGCATTATGTTGCTTGTCTGAGGCTATAGTTCTGATAAAAACAAATAACAAATAATAAAAACATTTAGGTGTTTGGTGCCTCTTCAATCGAAACTGTAAAGATAGGTTATTTTAAACACGTTAAGTTTAATTAAATATCCTAGCCTATAGTCGATTGCTCAAAGTGGACTAGAAATTAAATTAAATTTTGACAAGCTTCCCAATGCATCAGAGGTTATCACGCATTCAACAGTTCGTTTGCAAACGCACATTATGGATGGAATATATGATGGGAATTATATGTAATGGATTTCTGTAAACTTTTTCCAAGCGAGGGGGCGAGTCAGCAACACTCACTATACGCCCATGATCATGAGTCACATCCGGCATAAGGCGAGTTCCCTGATGCTGAAATTCCATGTGGACCAGGACTGCATTTTGCCAAATACACGCCCTCCCCTTAACAGTCGTGCCTGTCAGGAATGAGGGACACTTGGTAGCCAAGTTATGCTGTAATTTCAGTCCAACAAAACTATTGAAAGTAGACTTCAGAAGTCCTCTTCGTTCCTAAGACTAGCCTAATAGGTGGGCTATAAGTTCTCGATGCTGCAGCAACAGATAGCTTAGGCTGCTATAACTGAACGGATTATTATTTTGCTATACTGGACAGACTATCTCAATTCTTAGTCTATGGATGCTGCAGGCGATAGCCTAGTGGTGGTCTCACATACAGGCAATCGCCAAATAAGGAAATGAGCGAGACTAATATTTGGTTTACTTACCGGGGCTTTAAATTGATTAGTATAGTTGTAACGACAATGTTTGAAATCTCTTACGATGTGTTGTCGGCCACAACCTATCTTCAGCCAATAATAACACAAGGGCAACACTATATTGATTTTGCTAAGCACTTCGCAGCCAACAGTCGCTGAATAAAACAACGGAACTCTCAGACACTCCCATTTGTACGTATGAGAAATGCGGCTGAGAAAAAAAACGCCCCGGGGTATGAAAAAAGTCGGAAGGAGCTAAAGAAACTCAAGAAATGACAAAGGAAGAAGTTGTTTGAACGCTCAAATTGTAGTCAAGTCATCCGTCAATCTGACATTAACTTCCCTCGATTATGTTGTTTTAACAGTTATTACCCGTGTTTACATCCGCTGAAAAAGAAACACACGTATTACTAGAGAGCTGGCTAATTACTCAGTTGTGTGAGCGCTAAAGCAGGAAAACTTAGCATCTCCGGACTGATTTACCGAAGGCGTCTGCGGAAGGAAGGTAATCCAAGTTTTTCCAACTCTCGGAATGCACCCATAGCAGACAATGAATTGGGCCTTTGCTGAGAAATAGTTTAATTCCACAGCTACAAGATTAGGCTACTTACTTAAACAGAGAGAATAATCTTTGTCGTCTGATGATCCCTGTTGAGGTATTGGCTAATTATCGAAGCTGATGGAATAGCATGAACCAACATTAACGATACAGGATGAAGACTGAAAACTTCGCAGCATGTAGCACAATTCAGTTACCAGGCAGTAAATTATATTATTAACGTAAGATATGTATTCATGGGGCTTGATCAGGATCTACTTCCTTAACTTCAAATAAACTTAACTAACCAAACCTTAATGCTTCGTAGATGAGGCCTGTCGCTCATGGGAATTGTCCCAAGTAGCCGACGCTATGCTAGATAATTTGAAGTTAGGTAGGCCTATGCATGATGTCGTGTCAACTTTCAGCTGTTCTACTGTGTTTTCTACGTTCCGGATTACAATATAAATCTCTTTTCCTTTTACGACGTTATTTTAGAGGGAAACCATGTCCTCTGAAGAGGAAAGATTCAAGTTGGTAGTCGTGGGCGGTGGCGGTGTGGGAAAAAGCGCACTGACCATTCAGTTCATCCAGGTGAGAGATTGCGGTCGGAGCTCAGTCCAGTTGGCCGACAGATTTCAGTGATTTTGACTCTCCGCCGTTGTGATTCTTATTTGTAACCATGGCTGACTTGTCTTAATCACCACGAAGGGTGTGGAGAGGTGTTGTCAACATGTCTTCGCTTGCCTAGGCCAAACATTTCTTTACACACATCTGTGTGGTGGGTTGAAACCTAATGATGTTTGTGTTTTTCGTTTCAGTCATATTTTGTATCAGACTATGACCCAACTATTGAAGACTCTTACACTAAAATCTGCACTGTTGACGGGACTGAGACGCGGCTGGACAGTAAGTGTTTGTATAACTCACAGAACTAATCAGTTACATTAGTTTGTCCAGATTCCAGAAACTGATGTTTAAATAAGTGTGGACTGTGAAAACTGATATCATAATGCAGAACAGTTCACTTGTAGAAACGGCTTTCAGTCAGACCAGTCATCCCAAAACAGGTTTTGAAACCTTTCAGACCTTTTCAGAAGAGTCTAAAGTGCTGTTGAAAAGTTGATTTTGGCTTTTGGGAACATGTGTTCAGTGTAGGCTAGATGTTCAGTATTTTTGATGATGAGATGCTTGATCACTCTACAGTGTGGTCACAGCCATCAAATTACATAAAATGTTTAAATTTCAAAGCTTTAATGTTTGATTTCATAGTTGTCTGCTCTCGGGGTCAGATGGGTCTATTCTGTGCATAGCTTACATTGTTGATTTCAAATTTAAAAAAGTAGCATTATTATATGTAACTCCTTCAGAAAGAACACTAACATTCAAACATAATTTGATAATTCAGTACTACGCAGTGTAAGAGTGTGTATTTATAGTGTGCAAGTATATAGTAGGCGTAATGGAAACCATGCCTAAGGATGGGATTCAGTATGAATGAATTTTATGCCCAAGAATCATGGTTTGGTTTAATATATTTTTATGCAAGAATCATGGAGGTTTAGTTTCATATTTGTCTGTTGTCTATGAACTATGCTGTGTCTAAGAATAATTTATCTAACATTTAAGCAACGCTTAGCATGATTATGTGCACTGTGTAGCTACTTTACTACAGTCAGTGTAACATTCAAACACAGCAAACTGATTCTTTGTTGTAACACTATGTATTGTGAGTAGTGTAGAAGTAGAGTGAGTAGTATGTATGTGTAGATTGGTCCCGGCAGACATGAATGTGTCTTTGAAAGAATATATCCATGGAAAGATGTGCTTGATAAACGTATGCTTTGCATTGACACAATGTAATAATGTATTGTAATGTAATGTATACAGCTTTATTACTAGTATTTAAAGATAGTTTTTTGAAAAAAAGATTTAGACAATAAACCAAAATGTGAGTACAAAACTGAAAAAATAGGCCCAATTCTGAACAGATACAGTAACTAGGCCATGTTAAATAACTGCCTCTTGTTAGCTGATCTGTCATGATGATGTTTTTGCTGGGATGAGATCTCATCTGATGAATATTGTGTGTGGTTTTACACATTTCCAACTTTTGCTTGGCACAGAATTCTTGAGTATTTCTGATGAGTGGATTTCTAGATATGGTAGTAGTGTATTCCACCACCTCCCTGAATCATACCCGATTATTCCACAGGTCAGTGAGATGTGTTAGTGTGACGGAGGAAAGAGGTCATTAGGTGTGACGTGTAGTGTATGGGAAGTAGGTCTGTGTGTAGCCAGACAGCGCAGTTTGTGTGTGTGTTAGAGACTTGTGTGGTTTCGTTTCTGTTGTGTGTGGCTGTATGTTAGGCTGTCCTCATGTTTCCTGTCTGTGTGTGTGTTTATGTGTGCTCTCTTAAATGCCTTTTCTCTTCTCTGGTCAGTTCTAGACACAGCTGGTCAGGAGGAGTTTGGTGCTATGAGGGAGCAGTACATGCGCTCAGGAGAGGGATTCTTACTAGTGTTTGCCCTGAATGATCGGGGCAGGTAAGTCTATTTGTGTGTGTGTGCATGTAAGAGAGGCAGACAGAACATGCACATGCGCGTGCATGTGTGTGTTTTTCGCATGTCTATAATGGGAACTGAAAATCAGGTTTTGAGAGTCTATGTATGTGTCTTGTGGCAAGCGCACACAGCTACAGTATGCTGTATTTCCTCAACTGTGGTAATATAAATATGATACGGTCTACATGCATTTTGTAACTGCCCAGGTGGGTCGGCGGATGTATTGTTGTGGTTAGTCTGTTGAATATGAAGCTGTCTGCTCTGATTAGTACTTATAAAAGAGTTGAACAGTATTAAATTTGGTGGAAGTCATTGTCTCGCACATTCATTGACATGCATTGTATAATATTGCATTGTATTTTAAGATGGTTAGGAATTGAAGATGTTGACTGATGAGCATATCGTTTTGCTATATTTATGAGATTCATTCCATAATGGAACCTCTTTAATTCCTTGATCATGTTTTGTTCCTGTAAGCCTTTTGCTGTTGCAGTGAAACTGGCTAAAGACAAATTTGCTCCATAAATCATTTCGTTCCAAGCCCTCAGATAAAAATCTATTCACGAATGTTTTGGAAGATTGTTTACAGCCTTGTAATATTGATGTGCACCAACTCCACCGACACTTCTGTACAGCTCTTTGAGCAGTATGCTGCAATTATGAATGTCAATTCCCTGTATCTAGTAATGTTAGATTATGGAAGCAATTACAGTCCTAAAAGCAGGAGAAAAAGAGTATGCGTATTACTTCAATACATTGCTGCACATGTACCTCACATTTAGTTATGTTGCAGTTTCAAAACCTCCCTCCTCTGTCTGGATTTTGCTCTTATTTCTATCAGTTACAACGAGATCCAGAAGTTCCACACCCAGATTCTGCGAGTGAAAGATCGTGATGACTTCCCCATGGTTTTAGTTGGTAACAAGTCAGACCTTGACCAGCACAGAGTGGTAATTATGCATACATATGTCATAGCTACATATCAGCTAATAATCTGCATACATATGTAAGTGTCAAATGGAATTTAGACATGAATAGACATTTTAATGACTGAGCCATGGTAAACAGCAGATTTAAATTGAATTGATTCAATTCATTATAACAGAATTGCAACTAAACCTATGCTTAATGGTATGCTGTCCATGTCCATGGTGTAAGTATCATTCCATAAATGATCATTCTTCAGCATCGTTTATACTTTGGTCTGCTTGTGGATCTGTGCAGATATCCAGAGAGGAGGCACAGGCTTTTGCCCGGGAAAATCGGATCTACTACATGGAGTCCTCCGCTAAGAACCGTTACAATGTGGATGAGGCTTTCTTGGAGGTTGTGAGGGCAATCAGGTGGGTGAACTTGAACCCAGAATTGTGCATGAGGCACTTTTGTAAGGCAAGTCTTTCTCTTACAGTATGGAGCCTTTCTACCTACATATTTATCTTTCTCTATCTCTCTTACTTGCTTTCTCAGGAAGTTCCAGGAGACAGAAAGTCCACCTCTTCCTGCCAACCATTCAGGCAAACAGAAGAGCAGTGGATGCCCATGCAGTATCCTCTAATTGTTTTGTATGCCAGGCCAAGCCAGTGCGTTGGGCTTGAAGGGTTTCTTTAAAGAGGCTGATGTGGTGAAGCATGATCTTTTTTTATTTCATTCGCACTTTTTTCAACAACAACAAAAAAGAAATGTATTTCAAACTGTTTTATTGTTCTAATGTTTTTACGTGGGTATATCATTTCATTATGCAGCCATCTGACATTAAAGGGAAAGTGATTGTTTAAACAAACTGAAACAAACCAAGGAAAATTAACTTGAAGAGTCCAGAGGTTTTTTTTAGTTGAGAGAAAAAATACATTTCTTCCACAGTGGGGTGCTGTTTTCCCTTACTGTACAAGTCATCAGGTTTAGATGAGGGACCGAAGATGAGCTTAACCTGGGTGAACTGATTGGTTTAGTGGTGTGTTACGGTGACTAGAATCATAATTAAACATATCTAAGAAGTCTGGTTTAGCACCTCATTTGTAGTGAGCTATATTTGGAGGTGTTGTAGAAACACTGTCTAAAGCCATGTGTCACAGTTTAAAAATGATTCATAAGTGCCTTGTTTTAGTTCCATCACATTTCAGGAACTCTTGGGCCCCATGGTAACATAGTGAGACATACGGTGGCTGGCTGTGAGTCTGTGTGGAACTTGTAACAACCTGAGAAGCATTTACATGTTTTTTTTAGGTTGCTACAGGTCTGTGTGTTATTTAAGTAATTTTTGGAGTAGTGACGTCTGCTACATCTTTAAACTTACAAAAAAGCAGTTATAAAGAAGTAGGGTAACGCTAAGAAGCTTGGATTCCTTTTATTTTTTATCATATCTTTTGTGTGTATATGTTTTGGGGCTTGGGGTGGGAGAGGGAGGGGAAGTACTATGTGGATGAGCTGTTGGCTGTGTGTCTAGGTACTTGTGACTGCATACGTGGAGCTACATTTTGTTTTATATCTTTTGATGCACCGCCTTGTAACAATGATTTTAATATGTAGAGCACACAAAGGTTAAACAACCAAATGAAATGTACTACATTAATGGATAGTCACTGTCTATGCTTTGAGAAGAGACGTCTATGTGTGATGGGCAGAACGTTTGCCCCTGTAAATAAACCATTGCTTTCTCTGGCCACCAGGAGGAACCTTGCACTCACGTAGCAAGGACTCCAAAGATCCAATACGGTTTAACATATATTAAAGTTAATCAACAATGAAATCAAGTAATCAAGATAGAATATCTCTACCGTAGAAGCAGAAACTCATTTGAAAAAGAAAACAAATAAATTAAAATCCATCTGCGTCCATACACATTCTTCTGTTGTCAAGTTTTGAATGTCTTAACTGAAGGTTGTGTTTGACAGTTCAATGTCTCACAGCTTTTCTCTGGTTAAATGTATTGTAGCAGAATACAACGTTTTATTTGTCTGATGAACTACAGTTACTTACACCTGACCTCCTACCTTTTGCTGCAAGACTGTATGTGCACCCTGTATGCAACAATTTTGTATTGACACAATGTACTGAAATCAACCAAAGACTTTTATACCAAATTAAAGTATTATTTACTTAAACGAGTAGTTATTACCGCTTGCCCTTTTTTAATTGGTACCATTAATTCAATATTTTGTTGTCAAAATAAACAGACAAATGAAACCACATGCACATAGACTGATTGAAAGTGTACACACTGAGATAAATGAAGGTTAAGTCAAAGTGATTCTGCTTAATGCTCAATCTTAGAGGAAATATAAAGTTATTACATTATATGCTAACCTTGTACAGAGTACAAGGCTAGATTTGAGCCCTATCCATCTATTCATGATGTTTATTGTTTGGACCAACATTTGATGCTGAGGTTGAATCTGATAAGCTGTAAACGCTAGCCTAGAGTTAGCACATTTGAGTGTGCCAAGTGTAGAGTAGGTGCATCTGTAGCTTATATCGTTTCAAGATTCCTTTAGAAAAGGCCTGATATATTTTATGTCGAGAAAAACTTAGTAGGCCTACATGTGTGGTATGAGTTTTGAAATCATTTTGTGTATTGTTGATCCATTATAGATTAATATCATAATAGGCTTGTTCTGCTTTGTTTGGTTAGAAGCCAGCCTGTCCAACAAACTCCAGGAAACTCCTAATGACACTCAACAGGTATGCTGTCAAACCGGTATGGCGCGTCATGTCGGTGTTTTCATCGATGGGGAAACTGCTGGCAAAAGCTAAAATACGACAAGTTGCCGAAATATCTTCGTAATATAGGCTATCCGATGTAATTTAACGCTCTGTTCACCTCAATACAAACGCGAAGAAAAGGATAAGGTGCCCTGGTGTAGGCTACAGTGATAAAGGAAAGATATCTGGGTTTAAGACTAACTTTAAGGTAAGCACCCTTTCTTTTGTCTTCCGATCACCTGGCCGTGTTCCAGGTAGCCTAATAAATATGTCCCACTTCACGGTAGTAAGCTTTCACGTTTCAGGCTCATCATAAACTTAACAAACATTATTTTCAATTTATTTAGATTTGTAGAAACTTTAACTTCGTTTAAATAGCTATAGGCCTACGCCCACTTTATGACAGTCGAATAATTTGTTGTCGTGAAATGGGGTAGGCCTACACATTTTGGATCATCCGAGCTAATCAAATCATCTAACTGAAAAGAGACCATTTCTGTGTGTGAGGGGGAATCGGTTAAAACCGCCTACCTTGGCCATCTAAGGGTGTGTCGGTCTGTTGTAGACTAATAGGCACATTTGCTTTGCGTTTCGGAAAACGATTTCATGCTATCAGACGTCCAAACAGCCAGTTGTTGGTTTGTTAATAATCCGCCAAGGAATTTCATGTTTTTTCTTGTGTGGAAGGCTTGCGGTATGAGGAGGCTCGTGACGACGTGTGTCTGGATGTTGCTGCTGCACCTGTCCTGGGGGAGGGTCATCATTAAGGATCAAAATGGTAAACCTTGACCTTGGTTCCTGACTATTCAAAAATATGCCCCTCTGAATCCCTCTCTTCAACTTTCCATTTTTTTAGTTTCAGTAATTGACAATGATAACTGGTGCTAGATCATTCTAACAGATGATCCCTATAACCATTTTAAATATATCTTTACATTCTCCTGTGTTATTATCCAGTGTTCCAGCCAGAGCAATCAGCAAGCCTTTTCTTATCACGCTCTCTTCTCTACAACTCCTGGGATTTTGAGATGGTGGTACAAGGCAACATTGAGAGAGAATGTATGGAGGAGTTGTGCTCCTATGAGGAGGCCCGGGAAGCATTTGAAGATGACACACAAGCGGTACGTGTGTTTTCAATGGTTGGGAGCACATACTGTACAGGCTGGCAGAGGCCAAAAGAGTACATGCATAATAGACTGTTTTTAATTATGTGACACTGTACACCTTTACTTTTATCTTATAACTGGCTTTGTTGAATAAACAAACTATCAGCCCTAAACCTTTTTCCCTATTTTAACAGACAGTATTTTGGGACACCTATGTCAACAGTCAAGGTACAAACACAGTCAATAATTTATCTGAACATTTTTAACCATTTCTGATTGATGTTGGCTTTGTATGAATAAAACAATGTGACTGACCTAAAGAGTCAAATGATCCTCTTCAGGGTCCGTTGTCAGGGTGGACGTACCAGGTCTGGTAGCTGGCCTCGTAGCCTTGTTACTGGTGGCTACCATTGCTACTGTGCTTGGCTGCTATTTCTATAAGAACCGAGGCAAGAGTGTGAGCAGAAGTGGCAAGTAAGAGCAAACGTGAATTTCTATGTAACTTATGGTTAGGGTCTGTAAACACAGTTTATGGCCACATATGGTGATGCTCTTAAAGAATGAGCATAGTGTACTGCAAGTGTGTGATTTCCTGTGTAATTTGTATGCAAGGGCATAGGATAAAACTGTAGGCGTATACAATTGTCACTTTTAATTGATTAATCCAATTTAGCACATTGTGTAGTGTATTCATTTTACTTGTGTATTTGTATGACACAACTGCAGATCTGTAAATGTTAGTGTGTGTGTGTGTGTGTGTTTGGTAGTGCACCTGTACAGCTCTCAGATTCACGTCCTCCTGAGTCCATCCCACTATCAGGGAACCCTGTTCCAGGGCTGCCCTCCTACTCAGATGCCCTCAACCGCAGCGGGCAGTATGATGCACCCCCTCCACCATACTCGGGGTATGTCAGCCAGAGTGATGTTATTTAGAATGTTCTCTGAGTGGTTGAGTATAAGCTTAAGATATACATGCTTTTGTTCTCTGTCACTTGTCTGTGTACATGTGTTTGCTCTCAAAGCCCTGTAAGCACAGCAGCCTGCATATTGTAGGCCTAGGCCTATGCAATCAAGTTCATGGTTTGTGTAATTTCTTTGTCTGAAGGGGAGCACCGTCAGAGGCTCCAGGGTCTGAGGTGGGGGACTGAAATCTGGACACAGGACTTCAGAAACCAGGAGGAAAGAGGGGATTTTATGGGCTTCTCTTGTGTTGGTCAATTATTATAATAATATAAAATACTGGCAAAAATCTATATTTTTTAAGGGATAATAGGCTTTCATAGTTTTTAACAGTTAGAATGTGGTGGAGAAAGATGTGTTCTGTACGCATTTCATGTAGAATATTCAACTTTTTTAATAAAAATGTTTTTACAACGTTTTTGCATAGACCTAACTAATTTCTAGGTTATTTAATAGTAAAATAGATATACTATGTTGTAACACCTACTCATATGCAGTTGTTTCTTGTTATTTGTAACCATTCAATTCCATTCGTCTCTTGTATGTGCGGCTGAGGGTCATTCACTCTCGGTCTGGCTCAATGGATTTCATGCGTTGCCGTGTGGTGCGTGGGTTCCTAGACAATACTCTAGCCTGGGCGCGCTCCGCGGGAGAACGAGAGGGGGGCGTGCGGGCGCGCGAGACGAAAAGATTGTCAGTCGGCTGGACAGCCAGTCAGTCATTCAGCGAGCCAGTAGGCCTATACTGTTGCCTTGTCCGAGAATCGTACAAAAAATGCAACATACCTTTACTACAGATATTTTAATTCGTGAAAAACCATACATTTGATTGCGAGGTAGGCTAAATCAATTCTGGTATTTACGCTGTAGAATCATGTGTCTATTTACCCAGATTCACTTTCCGAACGACTGAGGTGTGTTTTGAATGCATACAATTTCAAATAACGACATTTGAAAGCAATTTTGTACAAGAAGGCACAGGCTACTGCCAAGTAGCACAACATCATGGTGCCAGTGCTAATAATATAATATTACGAGACTACGCTATTAGAAGACAGAAAGAAGCACCAGCGCTTATGGCGCTAATAGACTGCAATGGCAGGAGAGTCCACTATGCCTACACTCTAGCATCAGCCGTTCCGCTGTCTGATGAGAAGGACAATAGGCACTGAAATATATACTGGGGCAAGAGAGGGGAGGGAAGACGGGAACCGGATTTTTGTGGTAGTGGTGGTGGTTGGTGTGACACCCCCCCCCCCCCCCCAATCCCCCCTCCTCCTCACTCTGTATCCTCCATCTCCCCCTCCTTCTTCTCCTCCCTCCATTCCTCTCCCCCTCTAAGCTGGTCCCATTCTTGAGGACTTGCTGGTGAAACGGGAGAAATAAACAGACACCGAGCGCAGAGGAAAGGATACAGGGTGTGATAGTGTCTACAATTTAGGATATTCCTCCCTCCCCTCCCCCCCTCTGTCTCTCCATCTTCATTCCTAGCCTTTTCTTTAATGGATAGAAATTATCCTGGAACAGGATTCGGAGATTTGGGCGCTGGAACGGGATGGAGTTACGAGAGATCAGCAAAGGCAAGGTAGGCGGTTGTGCCCGTGCAAGTGGACTTTCATACACTGAATGCATAAACACGCTTTAGCTGGCTGCAACAATGCCATACCTATGGACGCATTGCAATCCATAATCACATAGCCTATTTCCTTCTTATGCAGTGATTACATTAATACGGTCCAGGTGTATCTATCAGCAGGCTATTGTCATTATCAGTGGAGGAGGAGGGGGTGTCCAGAAAATGCAAGGAATGCAATTGAGAGGCAATGCTTAATACGGAAGGTAGACTGAGACAGAAAAAGAGGGGGGAGAGGGGCGAAAAGAAGGGGGATGGGATGAAGGATATCGGAGCGAGCTAGCTGGCTAGCTTCCTAGCGTATTATCAAAAATGAAAAATCAAACGTTCATTGTGTTCACAGGGGAGCATGCAGGGCATTACGTCCACTGACTCCTGTGATGCAAATGTAGTTGTCTCAGCTCGCGCATGGGTTGCAATGTGAGTTGACAAGGCGGCATTGGGAGGCATGTAATCACAGAAATCAAATGCATTTTGACGATGCCAGGAGTGCTAGCTACTGTAGGCAGCTTGGCACTATGACCAAGGCTATGTGTCTGCAAAACGGAACGGCCTTAATTCGAGAAATGCACAATGGTGCAATACTACATATTTGAGCAATAATAGCAAGCCAGTTGAGTTAAAATTAGATCCAAATGCAGCTGATTATAACGGTAATTGTAATGTTTTTATTGATTACAAACGTTAATGTAAACAATGCAGCATCACATTAACACTTGCGCTATTTAGGGTAGTTTGACGTTTAAACATGTATAAAAGACTTTATTGCGTAAGACGTTAACATAGCACTAACGTTACTAAACCATGACAGTAATTCACTGGCGACTAATAACGAGACTGGAGTTCATTTCCCGAGTCACATTAATATTCGCACTGTGACATTATGATTTAGAACAGAAACGGTTGGAAATTATATGGATCTGTATTGATGCAGGGTGGTAGACAAGGCTTGACTACGCTAGTTGTCAAGCACGTTTCGTATTACAAGATTCAATTCTTAGCAAACCCACTCCAGGCATTTTGAAAGACATACCTATGCATAGAGGCTGGATAATGTTACATGCTCTCTCGGATAAGGGAATCGACTGTTGTTCTAGACGTGACTAGCTAACGTTATTTGATAGAATGTAACGTTACTATCAGGATAAGAGCATTAACATTACGTGGCAAAGAACTACACAGTCTATATAAGCGCAAACATATATTTGAAACAGATTGTCAGGTAAACTACATACAGAGCCCAGGTTGACAGACCAGTAGGATCTCTACAAACTCGCGTTAGTCGCGGTAATGTGATGAGAAGCTGCAGTGTTAGCTAGCTAGCTATTAAGCTAATTTAAGACATCAAGGAAGGAGCTTAGCGGGCTAATTTGTAACATACTGCTAGTTTATTGATATTTAAATAAATTGACAATTATTTTGTTTTCTAACTTATAAATTGGGAGCCTACTTTCTTGAACTGCAGCCCAGCTAGCTTGCGTTTCCATTTGCAAAACTCGAACCGTCTCTTTCTCAGTGATTCGCGGCCTGTGAATTTCAAAGGCTGCCCGGCTGCGTAGCTACGTAGCTAGTCGCCGTGACAACCAAATCAATCCTGGTTGTGCGTTCATGTATCCATCACCAATGGAGGGGGGACCTGGAGACGCGCGCTGTAGATTATTAGTGTTTGGTTGGCGGAACAAGATTTCGTCCTTCACTAAAGTGATGTAGCCGTCTCTGCAAAGACATAATAGGCCTTGCAGTAGTATTTCTCCTTCTATGCCTATTTTGCGAACCAGATGCCCCAATAAAAGCCTCACTTTCTTTTATTATAGGCTACTGAAATTAGTGAAAGGGTATTTAATGTTTCCAGCAACTGCCCAAAGTAACCTGCATTATGCATAGCTTACATAGGCCTATGAATGCCCCTTGATGATCAGCCATGCATTACCTATCTGTATAGCATATTTTGAGCAAATTATGATAGTATACTGCACTGAGCATTTTCCCAGGGTTTCTGACAATATATCCAACAAAAATGAAGTGGTAAGGTGTTCAAACATCAGTAGCTCACTGTACAGATGCATGTTAATTTTAAATCAACCACCTCTGCTTGTTGATTAAACTTTGTCTCTCAGGTCTGTTTTTTAGGATTGTTGCTAATTATGAAATGTGTAGCCTATCCTATAATTATCTGAGTCAAATGCACACTGTGTATCCTCAATTCTAGGAAATGTAGGAATGTATATCTATTTTAAAAGAAATGTTCATAGATTACATGACTTTGCCCTAAATTACTACAAGATGCTAAATGGACAGCACATTTGAGATTAATCAATCAACCAGCCAATGTTGTAAATGGCTGTATTAAATGATGGGTCTATGTTCAGGCGTTCTTGTTGTCTAATCTCTATCTCTATCTATGTTCAGGTGTTAAAATGTAAAACAGGCTAGTACTTTCTTTACTCTACAGCTATCTATTCTTTGTGACAATATTTTCATCCCAGCTGTATCAGCCTCTTGGGAGTTTTTTTTTCTTCCCTTTTTTTCCTAAATTGAGTTATGTGTAGAGTGTTCAGATGCTATGCTGCTGCTGTGAGTGTCTTTATGGTCATGATTCTCAACGGCATCAGTAGACCTAGCAGCCCTAGCTAGCATTGCTATCAAGTATAGAATTAGTGCCGTTGAAACCAGTGCTCTGTCTTGTTATAAACAGTGACAGCCACCATTAATGGTAGCTGTCATCCATGTCAATTGCACCCATATGGAAACCATGTAACATTCTTGTTCTGTTGAAATTATTCTTAAACCAGCAACAGAACTGTACACTCGGAAAGCAACTAATGCTGGTTCATTGCCCTAGTGTGTTTCTTACAAGTGTGTTGCAATAATGAGTTCACTGGCAATTCTGTAGGGTATCATGGCAGAGATATTATTCCTGGTAAAAACACAGTCCAATGTGAATTTGTGTAAGACACTGGAATTCGAATGAGCAGACAAAACATTGTTTGGCAGGCCATACAATATAATTGTATTACACCTAAGCTTCTCTAAAAGCTAAAATAAACCTTATGTTTACCATTTCCTCAAACTGCAAATACTGTAGATTTCTTCTCCAAAAGTAATATACATGATTGACTAATAGCACCATAAGTAAATTAACCTGCAGTCATTCATAATCAATAGGCTACTGCCACTAGCATGTCTACAGTACCTGAATAATCAACTAGAAGTTCTGGGGAGAAAAACATCATAATCATTGTGATCCCCATAATCATTATTCTGCAAGGCACTTATCGGCATCTCTCGGCTGGTGAGCAGCTCGGCACCATGTTTTAGCTATAGTAATTGTCATAATATTTTTTTTCTCATTACAGCATTTTACTGTTTTAGTGGAAAACAGTAATTGTTTGGCAGTACATGTTTGCATTCAGATTTTGCATTCTGTCAGATGGCACCCTCCATTCAAACAATGTGAAGGTCAGCTTGGTATCCAAACAGAAAATGGGGCTCAGAAAATGGGGTCTGTGGTTAAGATAACAATATTTGAGCTGCTTCAAAGGGTTATGTTGCTCAGGAGTTTCTATATTTATGGTGGCACCGATGGGTCCTGATGAATGGAGGCTTCTGGCTGCCCATAAAAAGCATGTACTTGTTAGGGGGCTCTATGTGGAATTAGCTCCGCCATCATTAGAGGTGGCTCCGTCCAGCAGATTTAATTGAGCTGACTAATTCATCTCTGATGTGCTCACTCTTGCTCCTTTTCACTGCTCGAGAACTACTGTCTACCAAATTGAATGAGAGAGAGAAAGAGATAAAGGGAGAGGGGGTTCGAATGCAGAGAGGAGGGGGTAAAGGAGTTGACAGAAAAATGGTAGGTGGGGCACATGATGAAGAAGGGCCAGGGGGCTGCAGTGAGGGGATAAGTGAGAGGTGAAGATGTAAGGAAGTACAGGCCCACATGCTGACAAGATGAACTGACCACTACCCAAATGCCCACCACAATTTTGTCTTGACAGCTGTTGTTGTCTTATCCTGAGTGGTCTTTACAGCTGGGATGGACCTATTTGCATGAAATTGCTCCACCTTTTGTGTGTGTGTGTGTGTGTGTTTGTCCATCTACTCTACACAGTTATTAGTGAGGGGATGGTTGAGACCAGGTGTTTTAAATAAAGGGGAAAGAAATAAACAGGAGATACTGAGATACAAGTCGATGAAGAAATCAAAAGTAGGAGGTGTAGGTGGAGTTTTACTTTCTTAGATTTCATTCGTAATTTAATCTTAACTCATTCTATCACTTTATGTAAAACGTCAATATTTTAGATAATGCATAGTTCAACTGGAACATTTCAGTCTGAATTGTATCTTTTGTTAATTTTGCTGTACACTCTGCCCTCTACGACATTGTTCTTACAAATAAATTTAGGAACCACCTGTATCCTATTGCATTGAATCGTAACATAATATATCACTCTGAAGTCAGAGAGACTCAAGGGCAATCAGTAGGCTTAAGAGTGAAGCCAATCCTTGAAAGCGTAAAACCTAATTACTTGTGTTTGGCAACTATCTCATCAAATTACATGGTTGGACTCATCATCTTTTTCATCAATCAAAATCGGAGTGGAAAATCACAGCATCTATTCACTGACTTGACTATGGTGTTGCTGTGGATAGCTACCACCATCTAGAAAGGGACACCTGTGTTTGTGTGTGTCTGTCTCAGTGTCTGTGTGTGTGTGTGTGTGTGTGTTTGTGTGCAATGTCTGTGGCCTCTTAAACTGGATTTTCCCGTGAGTGTGGTGTAGATTGACTGAGCTGCGGTCACAGCGGAGGCAGGGGAGTGTGGGAAGTGTTCTGTAATTGACTCTGAAGGCCAGAGCTGAGGATTCATCAATGAGAGCAGTGTTTCTCCGTCCAGTAGTCCTGCCCAGCTGCCATCGTCTCTGACCGACGCAGAAGAGGGGGTGCTGGCAATAGCCTGCCACCCCTGAAAGCAATAGTTGATTGACCAGTCACAGGATTGGCTTAAGTCCTTGAAATCTAACACAGTTTAGCTAGCTGCGGTATTGTGTTTGCACTTTACATTTATTTAGGCTTTTTGTCTGATTTACCGCATCTGTAATTTTCTCCGAGTACTCAGGAAGGAGGGGTGCAGTACAAACCTCCTTAGACATATGTAAATCAAACAGACTGCATCATTCCTTTTGTGTGCTGGGAGTGTCCTCACGTTGGTGCCGGGTAAGTGGGAAGCACACTTGCTTCACAGATTCCTCTGTTAGGTTTTAAAGGCATCCCGCAAACAGCTGGAACTTGCCGATGTGTTGGTGGAGATATCTCCCAACCCTCCCATCCCAGACAGGAACACAAATCACATCCTCTCTAGAACGGCAGAGACGGGTCCCGCTGTGTGCCAACTGTGATCTCATCTTGAGAATCCACATGCAGAGTGGTACTCGGCGCAGACGTAATGTTGGTCCCTGTCCGCGAGGCCATCAAAGATGAGAATTTCAACTTCCAAATGAGTTTGTGTATTTATGAATTATGAATTTCACTTGTGTGATTCAGAATGCATTAGGACAGATGACACATGTCCTTCTTGAGGGAAAGTGAGGATGTGGATACATAAAGACAGATTATGTTCGTAATCTACTAGTGAGGCAGGACAACAGGGGGAGGATGAGGGATCAGCAACCAGGAAGGGTTTAGCTGGGGATTTACTCTGATCCCTCTGGTTGAGGATAACAATATTGTTCATTTAAGGAGTAAATGAGAAAATAACAAACCTAACTGAAACTGATCCACTGGTTTTGTATAAACAGCAATAACAAACTGGGGAAAAAAAAGAAAATAGCTAGCAAGAGTGGAATGTCTGCCATAGAGGTCTTTGTTTTTTTACTCATATCTTTGCCATGAGTCCTTGTTGGGTGCTGATGTTCTTCTGTCTTACCAAGGACACTCCTAACTCCTAACACATAATTCACTGTAAATCACCTGATTAGCTGTAAATTTACCTAATCAAAATGGGAAGAAATGAAGAATTGCTGAACTGTAGGACCACTACACAGCACCTACCCTCTCTCTCTCTCTCTTCTGCAGTCTGGTGTATGGGAGCTCCAGGTCCTCTCATCCCGACACAGAGCTTCTCCATCGGCAAGCTTACGGCACACCCCACCCCCTGCAGGGCTATGCAACCAATCATCATCCGGGGAGCTCCGGACAGAGTGGATCCTGGGGGGCAGCAGGGAGGAGCTTGGGTAAGGATGGCTTATCGTCCCAGCACAGAGTCTTTGGCCAACTTAAAGTTTATCACTTCAATAAGAGAAAACAAACGGGATACTTCTGGTCCTTAGCCGAATACAGATACATAACACTGTTGCACTGGAGTAGATGTTTGTGTAAATATTGTTTGTAAATGTTGCTTTGTTTGTGTGTATAAATATATCTCTGAAGAGGCTCATCCCTTCTGCTCCCAGGTCTGTCAGGTCTGTTTGATGCTGGGCTGCATCACACCAGTCCCTCTGGTCCAGATGCATCCGTCATGAACCTAATATCTGCCCTGGAGTCCCGTGGTCCGCAGCCACCCCCCTCTGCCTCCTCCCTCCTCTCACAGTTCCGAACCCCTTCCTGGCAGACGGGTGAGTTCTGGGACCACTGAGTTATACAGCTGTTGTGTACAAGTCATATTTGATAGATGCTGTATTTTTATATCTGTCTGTACTATGTGTGTTTTTGTTTTGTTTTATCCATTTCTCTTTTGTCTCTTTTTGTTGGTGTAGCAATGCATACCACTGCCCCGGCTGAGCTCTTCATTTCTGGTGCCCTCCCTGGCTCCGGATCTTTCCCCTCCTCCTCAGCCCTGTCAGCCTATCAGCACCCTGCTTCGTTTTCAGGCCGCTCTTTCCCAGGTGTGACCTCATCGCTTTCACTCCAGGACACACCCACCTTCAGCCCCACCTCCAATGGCCTTCTGTCGCCCCACGATCCCCTTTTGCACATCAAAACGCCTTCTCAGTCCAGCCTAGGCTTCGATCGGCTGCTGTCCTCCCAGAGTGCAGCAGCCTACAGAGGGTCTCAAGATCCATCTGGAGGGCCCCCTCCACCTCCGCAGGCTCCCACCTCCTCGTCTGCACGGCACTTACCGCCACCCCAGTTCAACCTGCTCTCGTCTCAGTTACAGGACCAGTCCTCCCAGTTGTACAACAGCTCTGTTTTCTCCTCCGCGCCAGCTCCACCACAGCCACCACCCAGCCAAGAGAGGGCCTTGCCCAGGCAGGATAGTGTGATTAAACACTACCAGCGTCCCTCCCCTGCCCAGTCCCAGCTTCCCTCGTCCACCCCTCACCCCCTGCAGCATTACCTCAGCTGTGGAGCGGGAGGGTATCAGCAGCAGATGTCCCACCATCGACATGGAGGGATGTCCTGTAGCCCCCTGGGGGATCAGAGTCCGTCCTCAGACCCCAAACCGTCGCCGCGGTCGGATCAGGTGTACCGACCCATTATCCAGCCACCCTATACTTCCTCCAGTACCTCCTCAGCCTCCTCATCGGCTGGTTCGGGAGGAGCTGTGGGCAAAGGGAGCAAGAGCTCCAGCTCTAGCAGTGGTTACTCCTCCTCGGGCTCCTCTTCGTCCCGCACGCCCCATACGCCCCACACACCACCCTCTGCTTCCTCCACTTCCTCCTCCTCATCCGCGTCCTCTTCAAATTCCAACCCCAACCCATCCTCCAGTTCCTCGTCTGCACCCTCTAGACAACAGCCCCCGCCTCAGTCAGCCCCTCCACCTCCTCCTCCACCACCCCCTCCGCCGGTCTCCTCTACCACACAACAGCAGGCACCTCCCAAGCCTTGCCTCTCTGCCTATGGCTCTCCTGTTGCCCCAGTCAAACCCTCTGCTGGTTTACCAGGTCAGACACCACCTCAGCAGCAGTCACAGTCTTACTCTCCAAGCCACCCACAAGCCTCCCACCTCCCCCAGCCATATGGGGGTTTCAGCTCTCCCCAGGCCCAGGACCTGAGCTCTAGCACTGTTGGTGGCGGGAAAGGTTATGGTAGCTTAGGGGCCACCGGGAGATCCTTCTCAGCTGAGGTGGTGTATGGTTCAGAATCCGGATATGGTTCTCTGCCCCCGTCACTTGGAGGAGCAGGAAGCCCGTCACTGAGCTTTGGTGGTCCGGGACATTCCCCTGCACTTCTGGGTTCAGGCAGTGGGGCAGGCTCTGCAGGGAGTGCCACTGGGTCAGTGGGAGGTAATTCTGGAGGTGGGGGCAGTGGCTCGAGTGGAGGCAGTGTTGGGAGTGGAGGTGGGGGAAGCTCATATCATCTTCCGGATTCCAGCCCATCGCCCTCCAATGGGTCTGGCATAATACGTCCAGGGATGCACTCTCCGGCACCCACACGTCCAGCCCAGTCCCCTGGGGGAGCTGGAAGTAGCAAATATCTTTCGTCTGTCCTCTCCCCTCCATTCCTGTCCTCTCCCCAGGGCTACCCAGACACACGAGGTCCCCAACCCCAACCACCCCAATCGTATCACCCCACCCCTCCAAAACCTAAGCCTGACACCGACATTCTGGGGGTAGAGCGACCCCAGGAAGAGGAAGAGGAGGATGATGATGACTTTTTAATTCAGCACTTGTTACATGCACAGAGCCCCACGCCCCACTCTTCCCAGCACCATGGCCAGCCGCCCCAGGTTTCTGCACAGCAGCAGCCACAGCAGGCCCCCCAGTCCAGAGATGGAGGCAAAGGTCTCTCAGCCTATGACTTAAATAAGGCCTCAGAGGAGCGGTACCATCTCCAAAGTGTGATCCGCACCAACAGTGCAACTAACAGCACAGCTCCTGGGTCCTCAGGGACCGGTGTAGCAGGAGGTCTGGAGAGTCTGGAAATGACACTGAAGAAGCAGCAGCAGCATCAACAGCAACAGCATCAGCATCAACAGCAGCAGCACCATCACCACCAACAGGTCAAGAGTGACAGAGTGCTGCAAGGAGCAGGGGCTGGCGGGGGTCGGGGAAATGCTGACTCCCTCCCACACCCTCATCCCCACGTGCCTCACCCTCATCCACACGACTCCCTGGGCTCTGTGGTCCACTATAGTCGGGGTGACCCTTACTCCCATCTTCCGCACCAGCACAGCCAGCATGCCCACCACACGTCCCACACACAGCACCCTCAGCATGCCCAGCACTCTCACCCGCACTCGCTCTCACAGACCCACATAGAGCTGAAGAAGCCCCCTGACCCAACGGAAATACCCTATCTGCGGAAAACCCCAGACTTGCAGCACCAATCCCAGTCCAATCTCTCCCTGATGGACTCTCCCCCTGACCAATCTCAGCAGTCTCAGCCGGCCCATCTTCTGCAGTCCGTTCTCTCTCACACCACTCGGAACAAAATGGAGGCCCAGCAGACCTCCCAGCAGCAACAGCAGCACTCAATGAGCCAACAGGCCATGATGGGACCAACAGGAGGTTCAGGAGCTGGAAGTGTTGGGGGAGTGGACACTCAGTCTCAGACCTCTCAGCTGCAGCTCCAACTTCAGTCCCAGGCATTAGAGTCCCACTATGGGCGTGGAAGTCAACGAGACCAGAGCCAAGCAAGTCAGAACTCGGTTTCATCTCTGGATATGCTGGAGCGTTCCCTCTCCAGAACCAACAGCCGAGAAGGGGCTGGCACCGACAGAGGTGGTCATGGAAGCATGGGAGGAGGAGATGGGGGGAGTGGTGATCATCACAGACAGCAACAGCACAGGATGCCTCCACATCACCAGTCCCATCACCCCCAGCAAACAGCATCGGACCTGCATGATTTCCTGTCTGAGCCGGACCTGGGCTTATCAGCTCCTTCCCACATGCACCACATGGGCCCCCATCACCCCCATCAACATAGCCACCTGTCTCAACAGACACACCCCCACCACTCAGCCCACCAACACCCCCACCATATGCAGCCCCCCTCAAGAGCCCCCCAGCCACAGACTCAAGCCCAGTCAAGGGATCCTGAGCCTCAGCTCTCCCAAAGTCAGCTGGACCAGCTCAAGGAGCACCAGTTTAACACCACAAGCCCAGTGGCTAAAACTTCTCAGAGTCAGAACCAGCAGCAACAACCGAGGTTCATGCCTTTGACGTCCATAAGCTTCCCAGATTCCTTGCTCCAAGATGAGGACCGGTCATTTTTCCCTGGTATGGAAGATATGTTTTGTTCAGAAGATTATAAGTCTAGTTGTGCAGGACCAGGAGGTGGAACAACTGTGCCAGGGGGACATGATGGAATGTCTGAAGGACGTGGCACAGGACAGGATGGTATGGATCCTGTCAAAGCAGGTGTAGATGGCAGTGGTTATGATATGATGAGTCACCATGGAGACCAAGGGTATGAGCAATACTGTCATAGCCTCTCAGAATCTGGAAATAGCACCATGCATCTGGACCTGGATTCTTTGAAGACCGATGAGCTTCCATCCACTGTCAACACTGAGCAACTAGGTCTGATTCAGTCCCAGACGCCTGGGATGGGTTTGGGAGGAACTGGCCCAGGAGATGGTTCTGGAAACAAGATGATGGGTGGCCCTGGAGTTGGAGGAGGCTCTGGAACTGGGGGACTGACATCTCCAATCTTCTGCTCCTCTCGGCCCAAGAAGCTCCTCAAAACCAGCTCCTTCCATCTCCTGAAGCAGCGCAGAGACCCTAACTCACAGCCCCAGGTCAAGAAGAATTACGCCCAGGAGTATGAGTTTGAGGATGATGAGGACAAAGCCAATGTACCTGCTGACATCCGCCTGAACAGCCGTCGCCTTCCAGATCTACTTCCTGACTTGGTGTCTAGCTGCCGAAAGTCTGGTGCTGGCTCCAGCATGGACACCCTGAGTCCACTGATGGGTGACCTGGACTTTTGCCAGTCATCTGGATACTCCTCTCTAGGGCCACCTCCTCAGCTCTTGCCACGGGAAGGCCCCAAAAAGCGAGGGAGGAAGCCAACTAAACCCAAACGTGAGGGACCACCACGGCCAAGGGGCCGACCTCGAATTCGTCCTCTCCCAGAACCTCCATACTTCAAAGGCATAATGGGACCTGCAGGGGGTGAGACCAGAGGAAGGGGGCGTGGACGAGGTAGGGGTCGGGGCAAAAGGGAGGATCCGATGCTGGAGATGCATAGAGACTTGAACAAAGGGCAGAACCTCCACCTGCAACAACAACAGCAGCAGCAGCAGCATCACCACCCCCACCACCAACCCCAACATCTCCAGCACCCACAGCAACAGCACATGGTACAGATGCAGCACCACCCGCAACAACCGCAGCACCACCACCCCCAACAGCAGCACTTGCATCAGCAGCAACATCAGCAGCCACACCCTCAGCAGCACTTACATCCCCAGCAGCAGCACCATGTACAACAGCAGCACCAGGCCCAGCAACAGCCCCAACAACAACAACAACAACAACACCAGGAGCCCATCAGGCCCATCAAGGTGAGTCATCGAATGGAAACTCAGACACTGATGAATTTTAAATTGACTGCTTTATCTGTGCTGTGTTTATCATTCAATGTCCCTGTGACTTACTGCCCATTTACTTTTGCCCATTTCCTGTGACTTTTACAGATCAAGCTGCCCATTCCCTCTATGCCCTCTTCGGATGCTTTACTGAGGACGGACTCTATGTCCAGCTCTGACCAGGTTCTGTCGGATGGATCGCTGGGCTCAGCCCCCTCCCTCGGACTGAGTCCTGGAGGTGGGCTGGACATAAACAGAGCCCAGGAAAAGATGAAGCACAAAGTCCCAGAGGTGAGGAATTGTAGAGTCCTAGAGGACAGATGAACAATTAGGTGAAAGCTAGAAGCCAAGTGCTAAAGCGTTAGGAATACTTACTGGGTCAGAAAACACGGCTAGCACACTTGTTGTTGCGATTTTTGTAATTGATAAGTAATGCACATAACTGTATTGTGTAGGATGTATTCAGTGTTTTAGAGGGTTCTCTGATCATCTGATCTGATCTGATCATAAGACCACTTTGCAGTGTTTTGTCTACTAACTGCTAGCTACACTGATCCCATACAAATGTAAAGACCTGTGGATCAACAGCTTTTCAACCATAACCATAAAGATTAGAAGGCTCTTTTGTATGCGCCAGTGCGTTTCAGATACAGCATGAAAGACCTGCTGTGAAGGTTACTTGCCTGAAGATTCTGAATAATTAAGTAGTATCAATTAGATATTGTCTGAATTACAGCATGATGTATTTTGAACATGAGGGGGAGGAAAAGGTATTTAATTGTGATTTCCTCTTAAGACCAGTGATATTTCTAGCTTTCTTTCCAGGTTTTCTAGGTTACTTTGTCCATCAGAATGTATGACCTTTAGATAAATAGTATAGATTTGTAGGCAGCAGTGGATCTTTCCAAATGAACAATAGGAACCAATAGCACAGAGGCTTATACAAAATCAACAGAGACTATAGAACACAAGACTATAGAACACATTGGTGGTAAACTGAGGTAAAATGGTGACTTGTTACCACAGCAACAGGTAGCCTGTAGAAAGCATTTAGTGAAATGCCCAGAAAAACAGTGATGATTTGTGGTTCTTGGTTCTCTCTCATAGATGGCCTGGGAGAGAGACATGGATGAGCAGATGACCCCAGAGGCATGGGCAGCTATGCAGAAACTCTCTAGCTCGGTGAGAACGCACACACACGCACACACACACACACACATCTCTGTGCATCATTATTAATTTAGGCTCTCACATCCCTCCTTAAAGAGGGAGGGAGGCAAGCCAGCAGAGGGGTGTGGAAAAATGTCTCATGACAAATCATTATTAATTTATAATTAAGTGGATCAACAAAGTAGCATCAGATATAACCCCCAAATACACAGATGATCCATTTTCATTTGTGAATTTGTACATGTATGTGGGCTTGTGTTAGTACATGCCCCTTTGTGAAAGGGTGCTCCCGCTAGAGGGCATTGTGCAGACCTGCACTCAGATGATTGACAAACCACTGTAATGGCTCTGTCCTTAAAAATGCAATAAAAAGGGAGAGAAAGAGCTGGCTGTTGCTAGGGTAGCAGTTGCCAAGGTTACACAATCATAGCAACCACCCTCAAGCGCCTCTGCTGTTCGATAAGGTGAACTATCTTTACAGACGTACATAAATGAGTTAATGTAGTGCCGAGAATTAAGTACTGCAAAATAAAAAAATGAGAGTAGAATGGTCATGTGAGAATTATATTTTACAGACACATTCTCTGTGTATATTGAATCAAGCACAGTTTTCTGTCAGTGAAGTTAAATCCTTCTTTCATGCTGTTCTGTGATTCTGTTGTTTATGTTGTAAATATGTTGTATTTGCTGTCCTTCCCATTCACTGATTTCTTCTTCATTTGTTTTTTTCCCCCATTTGTTTGCTATTTGTCATGGTTCCTCATCAGACGGAGGACAAGAACCAAGAGCTGAAGTCTGGCTTCATGGCGTCCTTCCTGGACTTCTTAAAGACTGGCAAGAAGCAACCTACTCCTGGCGTAGACCCTGTGGATCCTGTGTCTGTAAAAGGGGGTATTCGGCCTCTGTCTCCTTCCCCACCACCTCCTCCCCCGCCTCCGCCTGCTCCCTCGTTCGGAGAGGGTGAAGGGGAGGGGTCCCTCGGTCTGAGCAGCTGCCCGAGCCCTTGCAAGCGACTGGACGAGGAGCTGAAGAGGAACCTGGAGACGTTGCCGTCCTTCTCCTCCGACGAGGAGGACTCAGTCAGCAAAAATCAGGACCTGCAGAAGAGCATCTCCTCGGCCATATCCGCGCTTTACGACACGCCGCACAGTCTGGTGGCCGCACCACCGCCTCCTACGCCCTCCCCGCCAACCCCACATGTGGAACAGACCCCCTCGCCCATTAACACACCACCCCCTATTCAGGTCGAGCCTGAGCCTGTCACTCAAACACCTGTTCAACCAATGGAAGACGAGGAGGACAAGGAAGAAGAGACACCACCCGCACTGGTAGCCAATGGGCAAAGCCCACAACCTCAACCTCCCACCCCAGAGCAGACTGAGGAGCAGCAACAAACAGAGATGGTGGAGCCAAGACTGGAAGAGGAGGAGGAGGAAGAGGAGGTGGAGGAGGAGGAGGAGGAGGAGCAGGATCAAGAGCAAGAGGAAGAGGAGGTGGAGGAGCAAGAACAGGAGAAGACCAGAGAAGAGGAGAGAGTTGAGCAAAGAGAGGCAGAGGAAAAGGAGATGGATGAGCCGGAGTATGAGATGCTGGGGCGTCCTAGAGTTGAAGGTAGGTGAAAGCTGGGTTCCACTATTAGCGGTAGCTGTGGTATAGTATGTTGTCTTTGGAAATTTGCATTTTGTTATAATTCCTCAGAACAGCTACATTGTACTGTATGAAAGATAGTGTCAATTGAAATATCACCACACTAATGTGATTTCCCCTCCCATTCTCCCTCACAGATTCTCCGTCTGCGCCAGCTTCCGCTCACGCCCAGCCCTCACCCCCCTCTCTCTCCCCCTCGCCCCCCACATCCTCCTCTCCCTCCCCACTTCCTCCTCCTCCACTTTCCCTCCCCTCTCCTCTACCGTTAGAAGAGGAGGAGGAGGAGGAGGTTCCCCAGCCTCAGCATCTTGAGGAGGAGGAAGTGCAGCAGGCCCCATCTCACAGTTCGTCACCTCCCGCCCTTCCCTGCCCTTCACCCCTCGGCCCAGCCTCCTCCCCCTCCCCTTCCTCCTCCCCGAACGCTGTTAACGAGGAGGAGCTCAGCCCGGAGCCTCAGACCCCGCCGACCCCTGAGGACGTGTCCATGCGCAAGATCACCTCGCTGCACCTGGCCAAGAAGCAGGCCGACGTGGCCATCGTGGGCGAAAGCGAGGAAGACGACAGCGAGAGCGGAGGGGAGGGCATCTTCAGGGAACGAGACGAGTTTGTGGTGCGGACCGAGGACATTCGGACTCTGAAGGTATCCCAAATCATTTGTGCAAGATTTGGAATCGAGTTAAGTCATGTAGATATTCAGCAATATCTTGTAGATTGTAGGTCTTTGACCTCTTTGGTGTCATGATGTAGCGTCATAAGGAGGTCCTGGACACTACACAGACTCTAATACAGTTATATGTCATGTATGTGGGCATAGTCCAGCAGCAGTAGAGTCATCAATTGGCTATCAGGTGGCCTGGGTTTGATTCCAGAATCCACAGTTGCCAGTCTAAGTAATTTTGGGTAAAGACGTTTGCTAAATGTCAGTCACCTTTACATGACCTGAGCTGAGTGTTTGCGCCCTTACCCACAGCTGGCCCTGCAGACAGGCCGAGAGCCTCCCCCCATCTGGAGGGTGCAGAAGGCCCTGCTACAGAAGTTCGCCCCCGAGATCAAAGACGGGCAGCGGCAATTCTGTGCCACCAGTAACGTGAGTCTCGCAGGCCATCCCTCAAGAAGCAAATCGATTCATAAATGAGTGCATGATTGAAAGAATGAATCTTAGGATGATCTCTCTTTTTCTTTCTTCTTCTATGCACAGTACCTTGGATATTTCGGTGATGCTAAGATTCGCTACCAGCGTCTGTATGTGAAGTTTCTAGAAAATGTCAATAAAAAGGATTATGTGCGTGTGTGTTCACGGAAACCCTGGCATCGCCCTGGACTCATACTACGGTATGTCACTGCACTTGAACACATACTGTACTGTATGTGGATGGCATGCTCAGCCCTCAAACACTACCTCATGTTAATGGATGTGTCATTTCCATGGGACATTATTGTCAACCTGCAGACATAGGCTGAAATAGCACTCCAGCTTTTCTAATCATGGCACAGTGAAAAGTGCTAGGATGATAACACTATTAGTCAAATTAATGAGGTGATAATTACAACTTTTCCTCCTCTGTCATTTCCTTTCCAGCCGCCAGTCACTTCCAAAGGTGCCACCTGTTACCCGTAGCCAAACTCCTCCCAGAGTGGAGAGAGATGAGAGAGAGAAGGAGAGGCAGCGAGAGAGGGAGCAGAGAGAACAGAGGGAGAGAGAGAGGGAGAAAGAGAAGCAGCAGCAGCAAGTGAGGGAGAGGGAGAAGGAGAAACAACAGGAGAGGGAGAGAGAGAAGGAGAAACAACAAGAAAAGGAAAGAGAGAAAGAAAAAGAGAAACAGCAGGAGAGGGAGAGAGAGAGAGAAAAGGAGAAACAACAAGATAAGGGGAGGGAAAGAGACAGGGAGAAAGAAAAACAGCAGGAGAGAGAGAGGGAGAAGGATAAACAGAAAGAACGGGAGAGAGAGCAAAGGGAGCTGAAGGAGAAGAAAGAAAGGGAACAAAAAGAAAGGGAGAAAAGGGAGAGAGAGCAAAAAGAAAAGGAGAGAAGAGAAAAGGAACAAAAAGAGAGAGAACAGCGCGAGAAAGAGCGGAGAGAGAAAGAGAAGGAGAGGGAGCGGGAACAGAGGGAGAGGAGAGAAAGGGAGAGAGAGAAGGAGAGGGAACAGAGGGAAAGAGAGAAGAGAGATAAAGAGAAAGAGAGAGACAGGGAACAACGAGAAAGGGAGCTAAAGGAAAAAGAGAAGGAGAGGGAGCGAGAGAGGAGGGAAAAGGAGAAACAGCAAGAGAGGGAGAAGGTGAAGGAGAAAGAGAAGAAGCCTCAGACAGCACCACAGGATAAGGTGGAGAAGAGGGGTGTGGTGGTGGAAAGAGGACGAGGCAGGGAGGAGAAGAGAGGAGGAGGAGAGAAGAAGGTGGAGCGGCCCCCAAGGGTGCGGCCAGTGAAGGTGAAGGCAGAGCCTCCGCCCAAGAAGAGGAAGAAGTGGCTGAAGGAGGTGGCGTCATCCTCCGACTCCGACTCCTCCCCCGAGCCACACAGCGAAGATGAAGGTCAGTGGGAGGGAGGGAGAGAGGGCTGCTGTGTGTGTGTGTGCGGGTAGGTGTTTGTGTGTGTGTGTGTGTGTGTATGTACAAAGTGGTTTTGTGTTTCTATGTCTGTGTAATATGGCTTTGTATGTAAGTGTGCGTGTGTGCGTGCAAAGTGTTTTTTTATGGTCTGTGTGTGTGCGAGTGTGCATGGTTGCGTTTTAAGAGACAGGGGAAAGTGTCTGTGTGTGTGTGTTTGTGTGTCTGTTTGTTTCAGAGACGGAGAGAGGAGAGATGCTGTGTGTGTGTGTGTGTGTGTGTGTGTGAGGAAGACAGAGGAGACAGTGGGTGCGTTTGGGTGTTTGGGTGACCTACATTACGAAAGGATATTAATCTTAGTGTGAAGAATATCTAGGAACTGTGCATTATGTGAATATGGTATGTAACGTGTGTGTGTGTGTGTGTGTGTGTGTTAACAGCTGTAGTGGTCCGCGGGATGAACAACCGTGCCATGCGGGAGATATTCCGCAGCTACGTGGAGATGCTGGTCAGCACCGCGCTGGACCCTGATATGATCCAAGCTCTGGAGGACACCAATGGTAATCAGAGAGAGAGAGAAAACCTGCCTCTGTGTTAACAGACACATACATGTTCCTGTGCACAGATGTGTGTGTATGTATGTATATGTACTGTATGTGTGTACATGTATATATGTGTACACAGACCTACACACGCACGAACACACACACACACACACACACACACACACACACACACACACACACACACAAACACTCAAATGCTATTATTTATTCTATGTTCACCAATGGTAATCAGAGAGAGACTAGGAGAGAAACATGGGGCTAGGGGGGAAATCACAGCACATTGGAAGTGATAGACTTATTATGTGAGTTACAGAATGAGACGTGATGATCCAGTGCCAGTGGTAATGATGTGAAGAGAACTGGACGAGAGGGATGAATAGGGAAGGAGAGAGAGGGATGATGGGACTGGAATGAGAGACCTGATAGGGAGATAATGAGAAAAGGAGAAGTAAAAGAGATGAAAAACCTGACCTCCGTCACCTTCCACTCCCTTAGATGAGCTGTATCTCCCGCCCATGCGCAAGATTGACGGCATCCTCAATGAGCAGAAGAGGAGACTGCTGAGGAGAGGCAACATGAGCTCCCAACACCAGGTACACAATCTGTCTCTTACTACCTTCTCACTCTGCCGACAAGTCTCAAGTGTCTGTCTCTCTGAATTGTTACTAAAAGCATTCTTTAGACCCAAGCCATATTAAAATCAGACTCCAGTAAAATGGTGCCACCACGGTAGGAATAAAACTGTATGACTCATACATACTGTACAGCAGTGAGGATGCATTGACGCTGTACCATGCTGAAGTGGTCTCTGTGCCAATAGTGTGGGATGAAGCTCCCAGGTTTTGTGAATTAGCTGATTTAAGCAACTGTGGGAAATCAGCAGAATTTTACTATGCCTGTTTCAAGGAGAACAGTTTCATCTTGTGTGTGTGTGTGTGTTGTATGGGAATGGGTGTGTCTATGTGTATGTGACTAATCTCTCTGTGGCTTGCACTCTCTTTCTTTCTCTGTATTTTTGTGGAGCAGGAGGCTCTACACATGTTCCCCCAGATGACCGCTGATCCGCTGGACTCCGGAGCTGTGCGTGTGCACTTGGCTGGCGAGGGTTACAACCGTAAAACCCTCAACCGTGTCAAGAGGAGCTTTCCCAAGCAACAGGCAAGTCCACTCATTGCCTGTCAGAGTGACAGATTGTCTCAGACCCACTGTCTCAAATTTGGTGCCAGACATCCCAAGGTCACAGGCTCACTCAGAGCTGAATTAGTTCTGATATGTGTCCCTCCCTTCTCTGTGAGGCAATTGCAGTTCACATTGTATGTCAGTGGTGTTTGGGACATTGTTTTTGTTTATTTATTTGTTTATTTGTTTATTTTTCTGTGGGTTCATATTGATTAGGCAGCATCCCCCTCAGAGGGAATCACCATTCACAAGGCACTCCTTGAATTAAAATGCTTTTATCTTACTGACATGTCCTAATCGGAAAATAAAAGAAATGCCCATACATAGTGACTTATGACTTCTTTAGGGCATGATACTTGAGTGTATTGAGGAAGGTATACCGACTTAAACAACATTTAATATTAAGACTTTTAAGTTCGGAGCATGACTATAACCTACATGTCATACTGTATGTTAAAGGTGTTTGGAATAATGCTTTTATTTATTTATTTATTTTTCTGTTACATATAAAATAGACAGCTCAGATATTTCTCACTAAATTCTTTGCTAATACCCAAACACCCTGTTTTGGAACATCTCTCTGCTTTTCATTGACACTGTGCAGGGACATTGAACTGTAATTAAAGGAAAGCTATATCAGGCAATAATGCAAATGAATTATTAATGGAGGCAACCTCAGGCAGCATTAGCAAAACTGTTTGCGCTTTGCATCAAGCTGCAACAAGGAATTGGAATCAGCCCGGATTGTGGGAGTTCTTAGGGAGTTCCCCTCATAAGAGCCGCACTGCCCCATAGGGTAATTTTCCACTAAAAAGTGTCTACCATTTCCCAGCAGAACTAGAAAGACACCAAGATAACACTTGCATAAATCAATGCCGTATCAAGATAATGGAATGAGGGGGGATACTGTGGTGCAAGTGGCTGCAGCGTGCAAAGCATGTTCAGGTCCAAGTGCCCGTGGGAACCCAGGTTAGAATCCAACCTGCGGTTATTTCCCATGTAATGAAGGACTGGCTCATGAATTGGTTTTCCCCAGTTAACCCTCTGCTTCCTCTCCTCCAGGACCTGAAGCTGTCCACAGAGGCCTGCAGGATGTACAGTCTCTACCACTCTCTCCATCATTACAAATATCACACCTTCCTGCACTGCAAGAAAGAGGTGAGAAGCTTTATTCATCTAAATGCTTAAAGCCTTCTTTTCTAAATCATGCTTTTCATCCACCCCTCTCTCTTCCCATTGTTCATTAACCTTTGTCCTTTCTCTGACCTTCCCTCAGACGGACAGCATAGAGCAGGCAGCGGAGGACCCCGGACAAGAGGAAGTGGTTCAGCAGTGCATGGCCAATCAGGGCTGGCTGGAGACGCTCTTCAACTCCTTTCTGGACCTATTGACCCTCAGCACCAAAGCATAAGGGGTAGAGCTTTGAGAAAGACTGGACCATTACACAGCCTCAGGGGAGGTCTGGATTAGCCCACTCCTCTCCAGTGGGGTCCAAGCTGTTGGATTTCCTGAAGAGATTAGAATTTGACGTGAAAAGATTTTTTTGTGAAGTTTTTTTGTTTTGTTTTGTTACAAATACTGCTGACATTTTCACCAGTGGATGAGGCGGTACGGAGAGACAGAAAAGGGGAAGAATTGGAAGAACAAAAAAGTGAATGTGAGGAACACCTGCAGAAAACTAGAGGAAAACCATGGAGGCGTTCTGTGCTTCAGGAGAGCCGGAATCTGACAGCTGTGTTCTGCGCGAAACATATCCTCTTAAATATATAAATATGTATTATCAACAATTATGATTTGTATTATTTATACTTGGACATTTTTATCAAGTATTCCCTCAAGTCGAGGCAATTTACTGTTATTATTTTAAATAATGATGATATTTTAATGGGGTGCTCATGAAATGGCTCACCCATAATTCCCTGTTCCTTCTGTGCCCAAGGCTCAGTGATTAAAAACTAAAATTCTTGGGGCAGGGCATGCAGAAGGGGGCGTGGCTTAAACAGAGTGTCTGATGTCATTTTTTATGTCTCCATTCTGAAGAAAAGTGGAAGGAGAAATGTATTTAAGCTAAACAATGTGTTCTTTCTGTTCTTTAAAAGACTATGAGAGAAGCAAAAAAAGTGTTACTTGTTTGTTTTCTGAGAGAAACCGCATTGGTTCTGGGGAAGCTGTAACAGTTCTTCTATTTGTTTTATTTTGTTTTTTCAAAGTGTACAAAACGTCTGTGTTCAGTGTTTGTTTTTTATCTGTTGGTTGTTATGATGCTAATATTAAGGATTATTATTTGAAGCTTTACCTCTCGGTTTGATCTGTGTGTGTAAATATTGTACAGTTGCTCACTGGAGCCTCTATCTCCCTGTCCGTATTCTGTAAATGGGTCTCTACGTCTTTGAAAGAAGCCAATAAAAACATTCAAATGATGGAAATGACAGGGGAAAGTGACACATTGCATGAGACTATTTTTTATTATTTGAATTGTGTAAATAATACACTGAAATATAGCAGCAGTAGGCCTATCATAAAACCACATCTTCATAGCAAAGTGGGAAAGTGAATGTGGATGGAGAAATAATCAGAGAAAGAGAAAATTATCTGAAGGTGTAAAAAGGTGTACAATTTTCCTTTGTTTAAAGATGGCATTGAGATGATGGCATGGAGTTATGGCCTCTATGTCAACAAATAAGGATTACAGGTATCCAGTCTCTAATTAAGAAATCACAAAAACACAGATGCATTTTGTTTTTAAGCTGATATTTTTTTTTTTATTTGACAAAATGCCAGAAAGGCCTGCTGCAGCATTAGACCGAAATCCCTTTGCAGAAGTATAGAAATCCTCCAATCTGAGGAATTTGCTGAACAACATGTCTTGTTGCCATGGTGATGTTGCCATGGTGATGAAGCGGGCTGCGTAGTAGAGTATTTGTACGTCTCTGGTGATGGCTGTCCCTCTTTGTCTCTGCTCTCCTCTCCTAGTGTGGGGGGTTGGCGGGGGGTTGCCTTACCGACTGCAGCCCAGAACCCATTGAAAGATAAGCTGTAGCCTAGTGTTTTGGGTGTGGGACAGGATGTACAGACAACTGCTTAACGTGTTATAAAGATAGATCATTTATAATGACAACGTGACACTGGACACCATTCACATATTCTCATTTGTGTAACAGCTAGTCTTTTGCTCTATTTCCCATCTCTGAAGGTTATGTATTCTTCTGTGTTCTTCTCTGTATTCTTGCTGGGTCAGGCATGTGCATTTTCTATTCTGTTTACAATTCTTTTCTCTTGTCATTCATGACGCCCCCCACCCCCCTCCATATTCCCTGTATTTCTATTGGTCTGTCAGTCTTTCTGTCCTCCTCTGACTTAAGCACCTCCTGGCTGCAGCTCCTTGTTTTTCCACAGAGTGGCGCCGAAGCACCCTCTGGTGTTGCTCTTTTGGGCTGGACCCAACTGTTGCTATTCTAATCACCATTCTGAATTCTGCACTGCACTGCACTGCACTGCAAAACTATGGAACCCTCCTAAATCATGGCCATTTCTTATGATGTGTCAAATTCTTCTTCCAGATACCTTTTCAAATGATTTTCTTTATGATTGTAGCAAATATTGTTGCAGCACCCGGTCATGTGCAGAAAGTATATGAGGAACAGAGGAAGAAAGAGAGAGAAAGAGAGAGAGAGAACTGGAACCTTCTCTCTGAAACACTGGTCTGCTTAATCATCAAGGTCTAGGTCTCACCTCACATTGTAAACGTCATCACGAGTAGGCCTATACCTATACATGACTCTTTCATTCAGTCACTAGACCTAATCTTATGTGCACTTTTTTAGATGGTCAGAAGATACATAAATCTTCTTAACTGGCCTACTCACTCCACTTGAATAACATCTTGATCATATCAAAAGAGTGGTCTTTCTTCCCAAGTGAACACAGTAATGTGTTCCCCCCCACTCCCCACCCCTTCTCTCTACACTCTTACACTTATTATGACCGCTGCTAGTGTGAAACTTGGTGGGCATGTAGCCCCACTAGACTTTATTTTTGGTCGTTTTGGTTCGTTTGGGAACCTTCGTTTGGGTAGCCTACTACTGAGGCAGCCCCCATGCACTCCGAATTTCATCCAGGGGTGCATAAAATAAATGGTGGTAAACCGGTGGTACATGAGCATCCACTAGGGGGTAGGCCTACGCAAGATGAAAAAAGGCAAAGTCGGAAAGGTGTTTAAAATGATTTTTTTTTTTAAATCTTAAGCCTATGTTCTCTTTGTTCTTTGTGTTTCATAATGTTGTTCTCCACACTGTTTTTTTACTGTAAGAGCTCATAGACCAGTTGCACATTTTGATTTTGTTATTTGTTATCATGTAGGGCGGCTAAATTAAACATGATGCCTGGAATGCATCAATAGAATGTGTTACGTTTTTGTGTGGCGGATGGTGGGGGTATGCGAGCCGAGTCAGGATGTAGGTGGTGGTGCGCGAGAAAAAAAGTTTGGGAACCAATGTGGTAGATGATGATGAGGAGAGGAGCTACCAGGCAGGACTGTCTGACACACTCTCTCTCTCTCACAAACACACACACACACACACACACACACCTACACGCATACACACACTCACATCCACATGCACAGACACACATGCATGCACACACACACACACTCACATCCACACACTCAGGCACGCACATACAAGCACACACAAAAGTTGCAAGACTAGGATGGAATAGGAGATTAGAGCCCAACCGATTTATCGGCGGGCCGATATTAGGCATTTTCCAAACTATCTGTATCACTAATTATAACGGCCGATAAATAATTTTAAACTCAGTAAAGGAAAAACTAATATTAAGCCTTCATTTAGGCTGCATTTCAACAAAGGTGTTTCAAGTAAGGAAGAGCATGGTTTAGGCTACAAAGACTAAAAGTAAAGTAAAGTATCTGGTCATACTTGTAAAAAGGTTTGCTTGCATAAAGGGATGGAGTAATTAAGTAGGCTATATAAACAACAATGTAGATTGTGGCAATGTGGTTATCACAGAACAAAGACCTGACACTCTTTTAATTCTTGAAAAAATAAATTACTGTTGGCCTATTAGGAAACTAGATAGTTAGGCCTAGCCCTGTTTAAATACATAATGCCCCACCTTGATCAGAACCTTGTTATGGGAGAACATTATTACGTTGTGTTAAAAATAACTATTGACCGATATATATCGGTTATCGTTTTTTGAAAAACTCAAATATCGAAATCGGTATCGGTCTTCAAAATCCCATATCGGTCTGGCTCTATAGATGGAGACAATTTACAAGCGTGATTTAGTTTCGGGGAGAGGATGTACAGGACTAAGCGGCAGTCACATTATGTACTGCTATATGCGGTACATCTAATTACCTTTCTCTCCCTGTCCCTGCTTCTTCAACATGAAGGGCAGAGTCTGTGTCGACACCCTCTCACTCTCCCCAGAGCCAGGCGCCAGACAATCGGACAGCAGGATGCCTGGCCACTGCAGCTAGAGGGAGGGAAAGACCTGTACCCATTCACCACATTAATTGCATTAAAGATTGCTTTTTTCATTTAAAGAAAATTAGATTCCCCATGGAAATATTTGAAATGAACAAACTGAACAAAATGTTGGTAGTGTTGCATATTGATATTGAAGTATTGAAGAATCAGATAAAAATACAGTTGCTTAATATATATAGTCTCATAGGCCTACATAATGTTGATAACTTCAATGTAAAAATCATAGGCCTATTATTTAGAAGGATTACCCTTGAAGAAAAGGAGTGAGGGTCTGTTTCAAATGAGTAGCCCTCCATATGATTTTGGGCCCTCATTCCCAAAAATGTTGGAGTCCCCTGGTATAACTGGTAGAATATATGCTTCAGGAAGGGTTGACAACAGAATGTAACTTGCTGAGTAAATGCAGCAATTATGTTGTATGGGCAGGCACGTGCAGAGAAGGGGGGCTACAGGGGCTCTAGCTGTCTCTAGGAATCTAGTTGTAATACTTCCGCTAGTTCCAACGTGAATATTCGCTAAAATGTCTCATTAATAGTTTGTGAAATTAGAAATTTTGTGTTAATTGAAATGCCTTGCGGCCACCAATCCGTGACGTCATACATTCAGTGAACTCTCAGAAGGTGCACGCAGGCACAGTGCTGCAGGAGACGTTTGGGAGCACGGCAAGGTCACTTGGCAGTTAGCCTATCTGAACATGCAATAGTATTCACCTTAGAGATAGAGAATAAAATGTTTAAAGTTGTTTCATGTTTAATGAAGTAGGCTATCAAACCTGTTTTAACTATGTCATGGTCCATCCATTTCAATAACCTGGCAGCTTCGAAAATCTAAGGCTGAACGTTCATAACATATTCTGTTTAGGCTACTATGTTATAGTAGCTTAGGTTAGTAGACCTAGTTCATAAAACAGAGTAGGCAAACCTTTTCTAAATCGTCATAAGCCGACAACATAGGCCATGTAATTGTTTAACTAACCCAACTTCACACGTCGTTCTCTGTTTACAGTAGGCTACATCATGGGCGGATTATGAACTTTCGGCCCCCTGGGCCCAGATGTATTAAGGGCCCCCCACTAATTGTCGCATATGTGGGAGGGGGGGTTTGGGGGTCCTCCCGCAGAAATTTTTTAATTTGTTTGATGTGATTTCCTGTATTCTGGTGCATTTTGGGGATGGCCAATACTAAATTTAATCAGATTCATAGCCTACATCCTGATTTGTTGATATTGAGGCAATGATTCCATGCAAAACCTTGGGCTTCAGGGCCCCCTGACCCCATGGGCCCCTGGGCCTGGGCCCGGTAGGCCCGTGCAGTAATCCATCCCTGGGCTACATTACACGTAATTTCACTCAGTGGCCACACGCACAGCACGTGAATCTGCAAGACACCAGCTTGCTAATGGTGGTAGTTCACTGTGATGAACATTAAAATTATAGCCTGACAAGCCAGACTAGCAATAACATTTGCTGCCGCTAGGGTGCGTCTAGATTTCTAGGTTATTAAAATTAGCTTTGAATTTAATCAATATAAGATGTAGCCTTATAGCCTATGATCTCTGTGTAGACAATAGCCTAATGAAAACTGAAAATACCTATCTGTCTGTGCCCTGGCTACAGTAGGCCTACAGTAGATGCACTCCTATTGAATTTTCAGAACCAAGGAGAGAAATGAGGAAAATGTGTTACAGCTCTGTCTGCTATTTACACCCATTGTTCTTGATACATAATGAATAAATATGAAAATGTATAAAATGTTTATCAGTACATTAGACTACTTTGCAAATTGCTAAACCATATAATAGCCTGTCCCACCATCATCATTGAAATAGCATAATGCTAGAATTTAAATGCAAAAAAAATGTCCAGCTCAGGTTCAGATCATTAAAGCTTTATAGGCTAGGGAATGTAAAACTTAAGTTCCAGTTTACACCATTCAAATTGTGTGTATCTTTTCTAGCTTTCGTATGCATTATATTCTATAAAACATGATATTATATTCTGCAGTGCAAAGATGCCCACTAAAGACAGGAAGTGAAAGCAGAGGGAGAAGGAGCTGAAAATTTGAGCCCCTGCCCCTTCAAAGGTCTCCGCACGCCCCTTTTATGGGATTTTGTATATTGCTTAACCAAACGTAATGGTTGGTAACTTGTTCTAGCTATCATGTTCTGGTCGTTCTCTCCCTCTCTCTGCCATTTTCTCTCTCACCACAACCCCCCAACCCCCCCCCCCCCCCCCCCCCCCGCCCCACCAGCCTGGTTAGTGTTTCATTAGCAGTTGTGTTCCTACAAAGCTCTTGCCTTTTGTCATATGCACAGAGCTGAAGTTAAATGACATGTTTAGTGTAATGCATTTGTTTGATGCATATTGTTATTGTCTCTCTCTCTCTCTCTCTCTCTCTCTCTCTCTCTCTCTCTCCCTCTCCCTCTGTCAGCCTGGTTAGTGTTTCTTTGGTAGTTGTGTTTCAATTTGATTCCTTCAAATGCGTTGCTGACGGTATCAATACCGATGCGCTGTTTGAAGTTGTGCTGCTTGCTGTTAAAGGGAATGACAAATGTCATTCTGATTGGTTTAAAGATTGTTATGCCCAAAACACACCCATGACTGATTAAGAAACAAAAGAGCCGCCTTTTTGCGCCACGTGCCTGACGTTTGATAACAAAACCACCCCGAATGTGGACTGGACAAACCCCTAAATGTATTTAAGCTATTTGCTATGTGTTTTACATCGCCAAAATAGAGCCTGTTATGTCTTTTTCACTGATCCAAGCACTTCAATAGAAAAATGAAAAGTAACTTGTAATTTGAGTAACTTAATAACTATAATAATATTTTTTTACTATAGGTTTGTCCGATTGGAATATTTACTTTTACTCAAGTAGATTTTGAAGGAAGTAATTGTACTTGTACTTGAGTATAGATTTTCAGTATACTCTACCCACCACTGGTTAGCATATATAGCTCCCTTTTAGCTATGATTTAATTAGATTAGATTAGATTCAACTTTGTTGTTATTGCAGAGTACAAGTAGGCCTACAGAGACAATGAAATGCAGTTAGCGTCTAACCAGAAGTGCAAAAAAGCAGAAAAGTGCCACGGGCAAAGCAATTGGCATGGTTTACAGTAGGAATAACATGTCCAGTGTATTAACAGTAACATTATAAAAAGCAGAATAAATATGTATATGCAGTATGAACAATAGACAGATATGTACAGTATGTAGTACAGGTAGTACTGTGTATTAACAGTAACATTATAATACTGAAAATAAGTATTTGTGCAGTATTAACAGACAGATATGTGCAGTTGACTATGGAGTAGTATACACAGTATACTATATACAGTTAACGTAACAAACAGAAATCGTTAGAAAACCCTATGTCAGTAGAGTCAGTGGTTAAGGTGAATGTATGGATGCACTGAGTAAATGTAGCGGTGCTAAATAAAGGAAAGAAGTGAATACCAAAACCCAGACTGAGGTCCGCCGCTGCCATGCAACCCTACGCCCCGCTCTCTTACCCGCAATGCATCAGGGTGCCTTTTAAAGATACCCTGGACACCAGGTCTCCTAACAATTAACTAATTAGAGGTGCCAAGCTGACGAGGACTCCATGGACTCGTCACAGATAGCATTAACATTGTAAGAGCAGTAGAATATTGGTATAGCCTAAGGTAGTTATCGATACAGTATGTACATTTTGTAAATATAAATAGAATGCTATGGGTGGGATAGGGTACTGCCACCTCCTTGTCCCTGTCAGATATGGGTTAGCTAATCATTTTATTGCCTATACATGCCTCAATACTGTTTTGTGAGACCTTGATACAGTTCAGAACAGGAACTAGATACAGAAATCAATGGGTTAACAGTCCTCCCGGCAGGTTCTCTTTCCAATTTTCTTCAATTGATTCCAGCTTCTTAGTCATTTCTTCTACCTCTGAAATGCCAGAGCTTATTACTTTTTCTCACATCCTCTACCAATCTCTTTCTCTCTCTCTCTTTCTGTGTCTTTGCTTTTTGTGATTTGAGGTGTATGAGAGCTTACCTCTAAGTTTTTCTGATGCAGTGCTCATTTAATGACAGATAATGAAGGGGGGGGTGGGTGATTGATGTAATCACTAATGAAATCATTAAATGATTTATAGCAATAGGAACATTAACAGGCAAAATGCAGACAAGCCTCTCTCTCTCTCTCTCTCTCTCTCTCTCTCTCGTTCTCTCTCTCTCTCTCTCTCTCTGTGAATGGCCAGAATGTATGCCTCTTTGTGTCTTGTGTGAGTCTGTGTTTGAATGCATATTGCATACATGCACACGTAGGTGATTTCCAATAACACGCCACCATTGTGATTGAGATTCGACTGCCATTACTGAAGAGGGACACATAGGAGGATCTGAAGAAGTGTGTTGCCACAGTATTTATAAAATACACTCACACACACACATGGCATACACTCACACACATACATGGCATACACTCACACACATACATGGCATACACTCACACACACACATGGCATACACTCACATGGCATACACTCACACACACACATGGCATACACTCACACACATACATGGCATACGTGTATGAACCAAGTAAAAGTGCATCTTGATCAAAGCCATATAGAAAATGGAGAACATGTATTGACTTTTTTTTTAGAACAAATTCCAGTCAGGCAGAACTTTTTTTGAGAATTTGTGACGGTTGGTTTTCTGCCTCTCTTGTTTTTTATGCCATCATTGTGTGCAGACATACAATTACTATTAAAATATTGTTATTCCATATATCTCCTTATATTTGCACATCCAATGAGAAGGAGAGTAAGTCCACATCATGGATTTGATGAGCAAGATGGTGTTTTTGGGATTTGATTTATGTCTTTCTAGAGCTCTGGTCAGCATCTAAAGAAGAGCTCTGAGGGGGGATGCTGGCACTCAGAGCAGAAGCAGAGCCCAGGTCTGGGTGGGGAGTCAGATGAAAGCCAAATCAAGTGAGGATTCCATGTAATGGGGGTAATTACAAATCATAGTGGAAAGAATATGAGGGAGGTGTAATTATACAGGTGGAAAGTGGGTGATTAAACATTAGACAACAAAACAGATAGCCGGTGGCTCAGCAAGAGTACATTGCTGGACAGAGTGCATTTTGTGACAGAGAGAGAGGGAGGAGGGGGGGGGACACACCAGGATTATATATCTGCACTCCAGTATTGCCGAACACACACAAGAGGGACCAACGACAACCTCAAAATCAGTGGTGTAGCATCCAGGTAAGAACCGTTCATGCCCGTCACATTGAAATGCTCTATATCTCTTTCAGCTCTGTATTTCTATTGACTTTCCTCCTAAATCTTCCTCTGTAGTAAAGTCCAAGTTAATGACGCTTTGAACATTTCTGATGAACTAAATTTCCTGTAAAATTATATTCTAATCTAGTATTTACCACTGAATGAAGTTCACTGCACAACTGAACTTCTGTCTTTTGACGCTTATTCATGTATGTGTTCAATCTATGGAACTACCCCCTGTGCCAGCGGCTGGAGGAAGAATGTCCGGTCTCAGTGCTCTGTTGCTGCTGCTCTGCTGCGTGTCTCTGGCGCCAGGCTCCCCTCACGCATTCGCGGTCTCCCTCCGGGCTCGCCGGCTGTGCGGGGTGCACCTGGTGGACGCCCTGCTGTTTGTCTGCGGTGACAGGGGGCTCTTCTACCAGCCAGGACGACGGGTCAGAGAAGAAGACATACGTAAGAGACAACATGGAAACAAAAACCTTGAAGGGGGAGAGGAGAGTAAAAGAACAAGAGAAAGAGAGTGACAGAGAGAGAGAGGAGAGAGAGAGAGAGAGAGAGACAGAATAAGAATGTGGCTGGTGGGAGGCTTATGCAAGGTTATACTGTCCTGAATAGATAGACAGAAAATGGGAAATGTAGTTTATGTCAGTTCTGTATTCATTATAAGGTTTGTATGACTGTGTGTGTTCTCAAAAGTGGTGTATGTGTGAGTAGTGAAATTGAGTATTTCAAAAGTATTTCTATTTGCAGGTATCATGATGGACAATGTTCCTTCTGTTGAAAAGACCAGAGTGGCCCAGGCCAATAGCAGAGGAGGACCCACTGTATCAAAAAGAGGCATTGTCGAACAGTGCTGTCACTTTTACTGTGACTTCTATGACCTGGAGAATTACTGTAACAATACATAAGAACTGTTCATACTCCGATTGTCATGGCTAAGCCTGCTGATTCTTGCCAAAAAACAGTATTTAGAATGTCACAAACCACAAAATGTATAGAAACATCGAGAGGGAGTCAAACTAACCTTTGTTATAAAGTGTCATGCCCAGGGGGTCAATTATGGTTGCCCGCCACCATCTTTAAAAATGGCGTCCGACACTGCCGACCATAGGTATTAGAAAGCTAGATACCGCATTGGGCTCCAGAACGTACGTAAATAGCACAGCCATCTTGGTGGGGGCAACAATCACTAGAGGCCAATGGAGAAACGTGTCTCTGATTGGAAATCAGACAGGTGTCTCAGATTGCCAGCAAGTGTTGCAGTACAGTACAGTAAAGGTGTTGCCCCCAGCAATATGGCGGCCGCGTTTACCAATAGAACTCGACGGACAATGCGGTAGGCCTATCTAGCTTTCTGATATCTATGCTGCCGACCACATTTTCACAAACAAGCCAATTAACTGCCATATTACTGGTGGACACAATGTTGTTTATGTGGATTGGCAAGGTTTCCAAGCTGGGAGGATCAACCGATCCACATGGACATAATTTGTGGTCAACTGTAAGGTTAGCACACTAGACAAGATCTTTTTAAAGATAGTGGCAGTCAGTTAAGGATATTTTAGCTGAATTAACTAGCATCAGCCATTGAAATGAATGGAGCACTTCCTCCCTCTCTCCAGTTCTATATACCTCCATGGTCTGGCTAGACCTCTGCCGTCTGCCATCTTAGCCCATATAAAGAGATCCGGATCTCTTTATATGGGCAAAGATGGCAGCTTTTGGGTGAAGGAAACAATATAAAGTCAAAACATTATTATGGACTACAGATTTCATCTCATGCTACACTCATGCTAAATATTGTGATGCACAATAAATTTCTGACAAATCGCTGTATAATCAGTGGGTTTCTCATGATATTTGTGCGTTTTTTAATGTTCCTCAAATATAAATCTTGTTTCCTTGCATTGAACAAAGAATTTATGGGTAGAGAAAAGATCATTTATCTCCTGTCTTGGTAAAAAACCACTCATTTTTTTCTCTTATTTAAGAGGAGACCAAACATCAGAAACTGGTTGAAGCACAGAAATAATGAATACAAATAAGTGGATATGGACATAACAGTAAATGTATTCCTCCTGTCCCATTGAAAATACGAGGAGAAAGATGAACATGAACTTTGTTCATTCAGAGAGAATGAGGCACAACAGGGGCACCTTGGACTAGCCTAGGTGTTAAATGGTAAATTACATATAGTCAAAAACATTAATTCAGGGGCCTAGTGCATGTTCATTAGAAATATAATGGGTAATACTACATGTCTAAATATGCCAGAAAGATGGGAATGCATCAGAACTCAAAAACGGCACCTAGATACTCTCTGCTCACAATCAGCACAGGAACACCACAGGGCTGCTGCCACAGCCCTAAACTCAACACCCTGTCAACGGAGGAATATTGAACCCTCACAAATACCAAGAATAGACAGGCAACTCCTCTTCAATGAAATCACCTTGCCATCACCTTGGCAGATATACAGTGCCTATAAATTATATGTTTCCCCCTTTACTGCTTTTAGAAATGGAATCAAGAAGCTGTCTTTGTGTCGGCTGGTTTTAGCGAACACTGCCCTGTATCGTCTACCAGAGGGAAGGAGGCTGAACAGTTTGTGTGACCAGGATGTGAGGGGTCTGTAGAGATTTTTGCTGCCCTTTTCCTAACCCTTGATTGGTACAGGTCCTGGATGGAGGGAAGGTCAGCTCCAATGATCCTCTCTGCAGAATCTTGATCCATTTAATTTGTCCCTTTTTATAAATTACAAAAAAAAACCTCTTTAATGTCAAAGTGAAAGCAGATTTAGCCTAAACTAATTCTGATGGTGTTGACATCTGACGGAGTTGACAAAATGCTATATTTCCTCTTATATCGCATGTATTTCTTACAGGAATTTGTATAGCATATCTGTTGCCTTGCCTGTGACTTCCATAATCTTCTTAAATTAATCCTTTATTACAGAACATTTTTCACAAATGTTGCATTTTGCTCATTTCGGTGATGACACACTTTTGACATCCAGGTAATAGATGGATATTAAATACACAAGATATGAAAAACTTACCAGAGCTAGAAAGGTATCATGACATGAAGAAGAACTAGGAAGTGCTAAAGGGCTCCTCTGTATTTTAGCTGCCCACAATTATTCCTGATTTATTTCATCTGACGGTGTTGACCAAAACTCCGGACACAAGTTTATCTGACACAAAGGCACATTTAAAACATAGGCTTATACAAAGTTTCAGCTATCCCACCTGTGACATCCCCATATTATATCTTTCAAGCTGACATTTCAGACGCACCTACACTTGCACATACACTTTCACTTTAGAATGGTGTGAATGACTGAGGGATAAGAACCGTGAACACAAGTTTCACAAAAAGAAGAGATGCATATTTTCCCCTTGGGATGTAGGCCGACAAAATGGTCTCTAAGGAAATTAATTGACCTTATGAATGGAATTCAAGACTTTGTTGGCCTAAACGAAATTTTACAAAGCCTTTATTTGACAATATTAGATTTAAGACTTTTCCAATACTTTTAAGACTCCACGGGTATCCTGTAGGCTATTGGTCAATAAATATATATCTAATTAAATATAGGCCTAGATTATATGTCAATCTGTTGGTCAATAAATAGGCCTATGTCAATATGTAGCCTAGGCCTAAGTCATGCAGATGAATTGTGACTGAATCAAAATACATTCTCAGACAAATGTAGTCTGCTCAACAAGGAAGATGGGTTTGCTAGAAATCAAAATTGGTTTTAGCCTAAGTACTCACCTGAGCCTCTTTAATATTTCCTTCTACAGCACCTGGCAGCCTATCGACATTGCAGTGTAGTGGTTCAACTACTGTCAGAGGTGGCCTCTGTGGAACTAAAGCAATGCAGTATTATTATCCTAAATCAGTGGTGAAGGTGCATTGAAGTCCCTGGGCCTGGGCTAATCAAAAAACAACACTTCCCATGAACCATTGGTTGCCGGTTTCAGTTTGGTGGGGGAAGTAAAATGGCGGACATGGATGGGCAGGGCCTTTTATTGTGTTCAGAAATGTGAAATCTTTAATGCTTTTAAAAACCTTTTAGGTTTTATGGAAATATTTTAATGCTAGTTTTGCAGATTGAGCTCTTTCCAAGTTAGTTATCCAGCTTGAACTCCAACGATAAAGGTAACGTTAAGGCAAGCATGCATTTGTATTCTCTACAGGTTAGCTAACATAGCCTGCATAGCTAGCAAGCTAAAATTGAATACGATTTGTAATTCATCATGTGTAGACATTTAGCTAACGTTAGCCGACCATTTTACGGGTGCACATGGTTGCCTAATTAACTGGTTAATGCTCGACATTTTGTTGCACCGTGATTAGATGCAAGTCTGTTGTATGTTTTTGACACATGCATAGAACTATGAAGCATCGCGAGTCATCGCATTGTAAGTTACTGAAATGTTGTCTGTGTTGGATAGCCTTCTATCTAGCACGCTAAATAATCTAGCACCATAAATCAACATCAGGTTAGCTCTGTAATCAGAGACAGCTAGCTAGATAATTTGAGTTTCTGCGTTACGACTTGGTTGTGCAGCATTAAATTGTTTCTCCAGTATGAACGTTCGATGTGTGTCGTGGTTGTATCTCACACGTCAAGATGTAGCCTACCTTAATGTGGCAATCTGACCAACACAACGTTACCCGAGTAGTGGTTATCCTATAACCTATCGTTAGTGTTTTGATATGCGCGGTGATTTGGTCACTGTGTCATGTTAGCTTATCTGCTGACCTAGGCAGTGGTCCACATAACTATTGCGCTACTCGTGTTGTTGATCAGCCGTCGGTTTCCAATTTGTCCTATGTTATCTTCGACTTTAGCTGCACCAGTACAATGAATCATTCCCTGATTATAGCATGCTCATCTATAGACCACAAATTCCGCTCCAGACTAATTGCAATTGTACTGATATTAATGATAGACGATGACTCATGTGTCTTGAATGAATCCAGATGGTTGAAATGATATGTGCTAACAGTGGCATTATTATCACCAGATGGGGACAGATGAAGAGTATAAAGGGGCTGGCCTCCCCGAACCAAAGGTAAGGGTCTGTATTAGTTGCATTTTGGTGACCAGTGTAATATAGGAATTGATATTGTACTTGAAATTTTGCACAATTATGTTTTCGACCAGACAGGAGAGGAGAACAAAGAATGTACTGAAAAGGAAGGAAATGAGGATGAAGAACATAACTCTCAGAGGAGAAGCAAAACGGCCTTGAGATGTAACCAAGAAACTGGAGAGATCCTAGTTGACGAACCTAGTGAACTGGTAAGGATCAAATCTTTAGAGAATCACTGTCTGCACAGCGTGTGTTTGTTTGCAGACCAACTCTGATAAAACCACAGTTTGTAATAAAACACTGATCTTTCGCTTTATTTGTGCCCTTCTCTTGCCAATGTTATGATGGTCTTTGTTTCTCGTTCACAGGGTGCTTCCGTGGTTGCCATAGAGACCCCGTCCTTTTGGATCCCTGCACAGTCCTCATCGTTACAGCTGGTTGACAGGTGACTGCATAGAGAAGACAACAACAATATGAATTGCTCAGTGTAATAAGTTGGTATTGAGACACTGTAACCATCAGGGAAGCTAGTTAGTTAGTTAGATAGTTCTGTTTGGCTAGCTGTGTAAAATTCTGAGTAAATTATTCAAAAATAGTTATTTAAATGGGTTACATTAACTGAACATGTCAATATAAGGGTAAATGAATATGTTATTAAGAATGAAGTGGCTTAATGTCTTGTGATGCCTCATTGTGCCACAGTGGTGACATTGAAGTAGAGCTTACTGCAGAGGTGCAGGTAGAAGAAGGATCAACCCTTGCTTTTCTGTCATCCTTGGCCCCGTTTGCTGGCAACCGGAAGATTGGTAACCTCTTATTTTCCCCAAACTGCCCAATCATAAAACTCTGGAAATATGTTGGCTGCTTGACCTCCTGCTAAACCAGTATTTTTCTCTCTTTCACCCTCAGGCCTTCACTCCTCTCACCCCCACTCCAGACTGATGAAGGAGCTTCTGATGCTGGGCTGCCCCTCATTTGCTCCTTCTCCTCGGGTCACAGGCTCCACTCCAGCCCCTGGCCCGAGGATGAGGCCTACATCTGCCCTTGCCAAGAGCCCGCTGCCCTCCTCACCCTCCAGCTCCCCCTCCTCCCCTTCTTCCCCTCCATCATCACCTTCCTCCTTACCGTCATCATCCTCTTCATCACCCGGGGGAGCCGGCACTGGTTACCATGACACTGATGACAGAGGCCACTCGGGCGCCGGTGGAATCACCAATGCGACAGGTGACGTGGTATCCTCTACCTCTTCCTCCCTGGGCCCTTCCCACTCACTCAATGACCCGCGCCCCTTCTCCTCCAATCCCATGTTCCATCGCCTGGGCCCTCCCACGCAACCGGATGGCGACTCTCAAAGAGAAGCTTCCGAGACGGAGATCTACGACCCCTTCCAGCCCACGGACGGAGAAACGGAGCAAGAGCGGCCAAAACCCCTGGAGGAAGAGGAGGACGATGAGGAGGATAAATATGACCCCTTCCAGCCAACAGGCTCCCCAGCCTCGGAGGAGCGCGACGAGAGAGGCTCGGAAGGAGAGGGGCCACTGGGAAGCCCCAATGGCAACGCTGTGAACCAGATGAACGACATTGAGACGGAGGGGCTGGACGTCTCGCAGGGGTCCCCTCCAGACTCGACGGAGGCGACAGCTGCAGCAGCAACCTCGGCTTCGGCTCCCTCCCCCTGCTCCAGCCCAACCCCTCCGGCACCTGTCGTGACCTACAGCCCGCAGCCGCCCCAGAGGAGGCGGTCACTCCGGGACGGTGGGCGGGAGCAGCGGCGGATGCGCGAGCGGAGAGAGGACTCGGAGCACTCGGAGATCGAGGAGGGCGAGATTGTGGGGGCCGCTGGCGACAAGGACAGGTGGCGGGAGCGGGCGGCGGTGGTGGACGATGCGCACGGCGGGCTCCCGGGGCTCGGGCTCGGCATGGGGATGAAGACTGAGCGCATCCTGCGGGTCATGGAGGGCGACGGCTTCGTGTCCGTCTGTACGGAGGCCACCTGGGAGCAGGAGCCTCCACCGCCAGTGGTGGGCGTCGGGGACCTGCGGAGGAAGCTGACCAGCCGCAGGAAGGAGCGCTTCCGCTCCTGCCCCGTGTCCGTTACTCTGACACCTCCACTCCCGCTGCCGTCTCCAATGCCCCCCACTGTCGCCATGCCATCACCCTCGCCTCCAGCCTCCCCCTCCCTCTCCCTCTCGACTGACCGCGAGAAGAGCCGGAAGCCCTCCAAGAGCTCCCGGGAGCGCGAGCGGCGCAAGCTGAAGGAGACTAAGGCCATAGAGAAGGAGAAAAGGAAGAAGAGGAAGGAGGAGAAAGAGGGCAGCCGGGAGCGGAAGGAGAGAGAGCGGGAGAGGAGGAGCGAGAAGGAGGAGAGGCAGAAGGACGAGAGGACGAGGAGGAGCAGTAGGAGCTCCAGCCGCAAGAGGAAGAGGAGAAAGCATAGCAGCCCGGAGGCTTCCCAGAATTCCGCAGCCCGACACACACACTCGAGGCGGCGGTCCTGGTCCAGCCATTCGGATGATCACCACAGGGACAGGGAGAGGGAGAGAGATGGAGAGCGAGACCGGGAGCGAGAGAGGGAGAGACAACGAGAGCGGGATCGTGAACGGGACCAAGACCGAGACCGAGATAGAACTAGAGACCGGGAGAAGGAGAGGGACAGAGGTCGAGACAGAGACCGGGAAAGGGGCAGAAGTGACCGGGAAAGGGACCGCAGCAGAGACTCCCGAGGGAAGAGCAGGGTAAAGAGAGAGCGGGAGGATGGGGAGCAGGGCTCCAGCAGCCGGGAGAGGGGCAGCATGAAGCGGTCCAAGAGCAGCAGAGAGAGGCGGGAGGACACGCGGGAGCCGGACAGACACCGGGACCGAGAGAGGGACAATAGGAGAGACGGACGGCCAGTCGTGCCGCCGTCCATCCAGGATCTGAACGGGTCCGATCTGTTCGCCATCAAGCGCACCATCACAGTCACCACGACGACCACCACAACGACCGTGCCGGGGTCACCGGGGCAAGGCCAGCGGTCGTCCCTCAGCCCGGCCTCGGGCCTGTCTCACAAGCGGAAGAGGAAGAGGAGAAGGCGCTCCGACGAGGAAGAGCAGGAGGAGGAGGAGCGCTCGAGGAGACGGCGCAGTCGCTCACGCCACGCCTCCCTCTCACCTATGCTCTACCACGGCTACGAGTCGGACCGCTTTTCCGAGCGGCAGGAGGCGGACATGCTGTCGCTGGACGGCGAGGCGCTGGACTCGGACTACCCCTCGCTGGAGGACTCTCCGCTATTGCCACGGTCACCTGAGCCCCCGCCATCCCCACCTCCCAAGAGCAGCAGCCCGCCGGCCAAAGTCTCCGGCCGCCGGGACAAGAAGAAGTCGCACGCCTCCGGCAAGAAAGCCAGCCAGCCGTCGGAGTCTGCATCGCTCCGCGCCAAAGCCAAAAGCAAACACCTGACCTCGTCATCGTCTCCGCCCCTCTCGCCCACGGGCGCCCTCGCGCCATCCCTGCCGCTGACCGCTGCTTCCTCAGCCAAACGTACCAGGAAGAAGAAGGAGAAGGAGCGGGAAAAGGGGGCCAAGAAGGAGTCTGGCCGCTCGGGTCACTCCAAGAAGCCAGGCAGCAAGAAGGCCAAGCTGCAGTCCAAGGTGTCGGTGCTGGTGCGGGAGGGGGTGAGCAGCACCACGGGCACGGCTGCCGCCCCAGGGTCTGCTGGGAAGCTGGCCATGGACCGCATGGGCCCAAGCGGGGTGGCTGGAGTGGGCGGCGGTGGCTCGTCCTCTGTGGTGGGCGGCTCCATCGCCGTGGTGTTCCGACGGGACAACGAGAGCCGCTCGCCGTTCCTGAAGCCGTGCTCGGAACCTCTGTCTCTGCAGTCACGCGGCGGGGGTGGTAAGGACCCCGGTAAGGCCGGCGGGCAGCAGCAGTCGCAGCAGAGAAACGTCCTGGGTCCAGCCAGCGTGGCCAGCCCCACTCTCCTCAAGGCCAAGAAGGCCACCCCCACCTCCAGCACCTCCTCCTCCACCTCCTCCCCGTGCTCCTCCTCGGTGGCCAAGCGGCGCCGGCGCCCGGGGAAGAAGCTCCGTGACAAGAGCGGCGCCGCTGGCAGCGGAGAGGCCAAAGCCCCGCCAGCGGGAGGCTCGCTGCCCAAACCCTCCAGCCCGCCCGCCTTGCTGCCGGCCCCCACCCCTTCCTCCTCCTCCTCATCCTCCTCCTCCTCCACCAGCGCGCTGCCGCCCTCCTCCTCGCCCCCGCACACGCCGCCCCTCTCCCTGCCACTGCCGTCCCGGGACGCCCGCGACTCCAGCCCGGACTCGCAGACAGTGGACAGCAGCTGCAAGACCCCCGAGCCCTCCTTCTTGCCAGAGGAGTCCCAGAGCGGACCGCCGGCCCCGGCCAGCCCGCCGCCCCCCACGCTCCTCTCCACTTCGGCCGGGGGCAGTGCTGCCCAGTCGGCCCCCGGCGCCAAGCCCCTTCTCTTGGACGAGCAGAAGACCTCGCCCCCCTGCTCCACCTCGTCGGGCTCGGCGGCTCCCTCGCTCCCACTCTCCCTGCCACCCTCAGCCGCTGACCCCTCGTCGTCGTTCTCGTCCGTGTCGTCGTCGTCAGTGGGCAAGCCCCCGCCGCCTCCCCCACCTCCACCCGTGGCCCCCCCACTGCCCTGGAGTCTGCAGACGGGAGTGGACTGCACTGCAGGGGGTGTGTTAGCCTGTGAGTAACTCCCTTCCGTCCTTCCTCCCAAACAGTACCTCAGTTTGTGGCCATTTCCCCCCTGCCACGAGCACAGTAGAGCTAAAAAAAAAAAAAGCAACCTTAAGTATTCACTGGCTATAACAAAATGCTAGAGTATTTGTTGCTGAAGTGTCTTGTTTCCCTAAAGAATGTTAATGATATTGTGGGCTACACATTTGGAATATTTGCTATGCCAGACAGGTTTTTGACTGTCATATGATCTCACATGTGAGCTCGGCAGAGGAATGATGGACACTATGGCTGAAGTGGCTGGCCACAGTGCTGGGGCTGTGTATGCTCACTACTGCTAGTGTGTGTATGCCATTGCTCGCTGTTCCTAGGGTGTGTGTGTGTCGGTGCACGCTCACAAGCGTTCGTTCACTGCCAACAGATGGGTTAAGTCAACGAGTCCTCATTTCTGTCAGGATATTAATCAAGTGTCTAAAATCTAAATCTAAAAATTTAAATTGTCTCATTTTTTTTTTCTATTTACTCCAGTAACTGCACTCCTGTTTAAGATGGAGGAGGCCAATATCGCCAGCCGCGCCAAAGCACATGAGTTCATTCAAGCCACAAGTCAGGTAAGCCTACAGAGGATGTATTTATGCAGCTAGTGTGTGTTTAGTGTGTTTACTGACACTATTGTCTTTTTTTTTTATTTCACTAGATTCTCTCACAGGCCAACCAGAACCAGGCCCAGCAGCACGCCCCCTCCTCTTCCTCCACCTCTTCCTCCTCATCCCAAGCCCCTCCTCTATCTTCACTGGCCCAATCCTCTGGTCCCAATCCAGCACAGTTCATTCTTCACAGCTCTCTCCCACTGGTTGGATGCACCAAAACTCCTCCCACACATCTGCTACCTGGGCTTTCATTGGGTGGTGGATGTGCACAAACTCCACCCCCTCCCAGTTTGCCTCCAGGGATGGGAGGAACGAGTGAAGGAGCCTGGGATGGGGACAGTAAAGATCCCGACAAGGTATGCACATCTCTAAAATCTCAAGAAACTCCTAAGCCACTGGTCTTCATACTTGGTATTGGTGTTGAGAAAGCAGAGGAGATGCACAGTAAGGGTGTGGATAGACAGTGTTAACCAAAAGGGAAAAAATATTTTGAACTTAGATTTATTAAAATATATTAGCTTGGTTTCCATTCTGCTCATTCGCATATACTATGTGCAATCATAAAAATTCAGCCCAAGAATATGCACATTTGCGTGCATTTTCATCCACTGTGTTACGCAAGTTAAAAGTGGACATTCTCCTAATGTAGGGAATGCTTCTGATGAGCTCTGGGATTAAAATGTAAGGTCATCAGGTAAAAAGTTTATGAAAACACGCAAGAAATGTAGAGTATGAGATTTATTATATGTGAATAAATTGTTTCCATCAAATGTAATTGTTATCCCTTGTCCGAATCAAATGAAGTGAATCAAATGTCCATGCGCATTGCAATATTGAATAAGCATTTCAAGTGTTTCCAGTCAGCATTTCTTATTTCAAATGGTCAAAATGCACATGTTGGATGGAAACCTAGCTAGTAACTCCCCCCTCTCTTGTTCTCAGTACCTGAAGAAGCTGCACACACAGGAGCGTGCGGTGGAGGAGGTCAAGCTGGCCATCAAGCCATATTATCAGCGCAAGGACATCAATAAGGACGAATACAAGGACATCCTGAGGAAAGCTGTACACAAGGTAGCAACCCCTGCCCCCTGACTGACCTCACTCACTCACAAACACGCAGGCAGACAAACATGTGTACACTCAGACACATCACACATACACACCACGTTACATCACATAACAACACACACATGCACGCACACATTACATTACATTACATTACATTACATTTGGCTGACGCTTTTTAGCCAAAGCGACTAACAACATAGTAAACAGTTTAAGTTTTAGAGCAGTTCTCAACAATTTTTAGGACAATTTAAAAACATTAACATTAGCACACGCAGGCAGGCAGGCAGGCAAACATGCTTACACACACACACACACGTACACACCATATTACACACACCACACAAAGCGAAATGTACTGTATCCTTTGACTAATCTGTTCTCTCCTCTTCCAGATCTGCCACAGCCGGACAGGCGAGATCAACCCAGTTAAAGTGAGCAACCTGGTCAAGCTCTACGTGCAGCGCTACAAATACTTCCGTAAGCATGGCCGAAAGATGGACGACGAGCGCGATGGCGACCGGGACTCCGGCGCCATGCATTCCCCGTGATCGGACGCTGGACATGATTGACTGAGAGAGAGAGACCCCCCCCCCCCCCCTTGTCCCCTTGCCTACTCACCCCCCCCCCTCCTTGCCTGGCTCTTGATGCTGATTGGCTACACCAGTCATAGACTGCCTTTTTATCCTGCACGTGTTTGGGCCCTTCAGGGCCACTGAGTGACATTTTGTTCGTTATGAATTCCCCTCAATATGTACACAAATGCCCCCCCCCCCCCCCGCCTCTTTGTTTAACATTTCTTGCTGTACAGACCTATGAGTAGGAGCGGGGAAAAAAAAAAGTCAGATAAACATTATGTATGTGATACGAAACAGACATTGTTAAGAGAGGTTAAACTTGCACCCCTACACACGGTTACATCATATTAAACACCCTAAACCTGTACATACTGTAAGGACACTACTACGATGGTGGTGTCTCGCATCTGGAATGGTGTGCAGTTTGGCCTGCATGGTCGTTGCTCTATGTGAGTGTGGACGTGGATGAATGGATTAAATATCTAAATATAGACATTTGACAACGTTGCCGGTTGTGTCATGGAGTCTTTGAAGGCCTGCGCCGCACATTCGCATGTACACATACACTATTCTCCCATCTTTTTTTCATGAATACCTTTGTTTATGTTCTCCTTCACCATTGTTATTTATTTAATTTGGTCCTGGGTTTTCACTTGGTGTGGTGGGTAAGTTGACCTCTAATTTTATCCAGTGTGATGGATGTTGGGAGCGATTTTCAATCCATTATTCATGCTAACAAGACGCTGCGGAGAGAAGTTCTCTTGTCATTTTCAGCTCAGCTGCTCAAAGACAAAAGCTGTAAGTGGAACCGCTTGACTGTGTCTCCCCTCGAAAACAAACCAGGACAAGTTACCGCACTGAAGAGCTCACTGGTAAAATGGTCTAGTTTCACCACAGATTAAGTCTCAAATGGTCTGTCACAGCTCTCTGAGAGATATGATGAAATAATATGAAATGATTGTGTGATGTTATAGTTTTTTTTTTTTTTTAAAGGGTTTATTTACAGACATTTTGTTGCTATTAAATTATTTGGAGAAGTCGGTAAGCAGAAAACTGCATTTCCGTCCTGCTGTGTGTAAGGGAACTGTAAATATCTCGAAAGGTGTTTGACAATTGCAGAGTTAACAGTTAAAAATAATGGTCTTCTTGGAAAATAGGTTTGATGACCATAGTTTCTCATACAGCACCATCAGTAGGTTCTCTGCTCTTAGAGGCATATCTGCATTGACCATGACTCTTGGACATTTAATAACTAAGTGTGAGTGAATACAACTGTTGGTATCCTGTTCTATGTAATCACGTAATGAGGCATTTCAGTCTAGCACCCTATCCCAGCATTAGTGGGATTTGCACATCCATAGCAAGAAATCCATTGCTCTTACTGTATGTAGGACGTATAAGGAATGTTCCTTCCCATTCTCAAGCAGACTGAGGTCACATTAGGGTGAGGCCATTTTTAAACCTCGGTGCTGAAATGATACAAGGAAGTTTATTGTCACATGCATATAGTTACTGGAAGTAAGAAATGCAGTGAAATTATGTCTGGTGTCCGCCTATTTGTGCATTTAATGGGGGGGGGCACCAACAAGGAGCACCCAAGAGCAACAGGGGCAAGGAAAAACTCCCTTACCAAGGAAGAAACCGTGTACTGCAAGTATGGTGAAGGGACTTACTATTGCAAGCAGAGTACTGTATGTATGATGTATGTGAGTGATGACAGTGAAGATGTGTGGGTGGGAGGGGAGTGGAGCAGTGACTGTGTGTGTGTGTGTGTGTGTAGTGTGTGTGTGGGTAGGTGGGGGCAGTGTGCTGTAAGTATGTAGAGGACGTGTGTTGGAGAAGATCCTGAAGACAATGTGCTGTGTATGTAAGGAGGAGGGGGGGGGGGGGGGGGGGGGCAGTGTGCAGCAAGTATGTAGAGGAGGCTTACTGTAGCAAGCAGTGTGCTGTATGTATGTGAGGTGATGACAGTGATGATGGAAGTGTGTGTGTTTTTTGTGTGTGGGGTGGGGGTGGGGCAGAAAGGCTAGGCAATCAAGGACATGGGTAGATAGAAGGAGGAGAAATAAAAAAATAATAAATAAAAAGTTGGAGAAAGTCAGATGTGTGTGTGTGTGTTTTGACGTGTGATGAAAGGTCTGTAGCAGAGGGATGTAAAAGTGCTAAAAGTCGTGTAGGTGTGTGTGTGTGTGTGTGTTTGGGGGGGGGGGGGGTCATGAGTGCAAAGTCAGTATAGTGTGAGTTCAGAGTTCGGATGGCCTGGGGATAAAAACTTCTCCTGAGTCTCTCAGTTCTGGCTTTGTGACTATATAGGCGTCTTCTTGATTTCAGAGGAATAATCCAGTGTTAGGATGAGAAGAGTCCTTCAGAATCTTTTGGGCTCTTAGGAGTACTCTTCTGGAATAGATATCTTGTAGAGCAGAGAGTTGAGTTCTTATAGTACGTTCAGCTGAGCGCACTACTCTCTGCAGTGTACTACAATCTCTAACTGTGGAGTTCCCATACCAGGTGATGATGCTACCAGTTAGAACACTCTCAACCGCTGAAGTGTAGAAGGCCTTCATGATGGATGTAGAAACTTTGAATTTCCTTAGCTGACGAAGGAAGTAGAGTCGTTGTCTGGACTTCTTCAGAACATATTGAGTATTAACAGTCCATGTTAAGTCTTCAGTAATGTGGACACCAAGGTATTTAAAACTTGTGACTCTCTCTACAGGTTGCCCGCTGATCATTAGTGGGGTGTAACCATGGTTTGAATTATGGGGGGTATTGGGGGGGTCCGACCCCCCTAGATGAGACTTGGACCCCCCCAAAAGGGATGAAAATAATTAGGGTTGTCAAAATAACTGATTAATTTCGATGAATTAATTTGAGAAAAAAATAACTGATTAAAAAAATTAGTGCAGATTAATCGATTCTGTATGACCTTTGACCCCGAGCCGTTCTAGTCAGTAAAAAGTAGAATGTAAAATAAAGGAGAGAGAAGGAAATGTGCTGCCTGGATCATTGATTGGAACATTTACTTTTAAAAAATGGCCTGATGGTGTTGATAAAAATAAAGTGTTGAAAATAAAGTCCTCTGCAATGTCTGCAGCAAGGAATTTGCATATCACCGGAGTTCATCAACTCTAAAGTCGCACATCAATGCAAAGAAATAAGTGTTGACATTGAGGGGAGTGTTCATTTATTTTCATTGTGTCCCCTAGGTTATATCTGTGCCCTGAAATGCCTTGTATGTGAAAAAAAAACTTCTTCCCGAAGCACTGTTGAATTTATTTCCTCAGCAGGAATAGGTCATATCATAGATTATTATGGCCATTATTTGTTCATTATTTGAACAGTGAAAATAATAATAAAAGAGTTTTTGAACTTTAATGTCACTAATGCTGATTATTCAACGATTCATTTGAATTTAAATATTTAAAATACTTTCACAGCAAAAATTATATATGCGATTAATTTAGATGAATTAATCACAGAGTATGTAATTAATTAGATTAATGTTTTTAATCGATTGATAGCCCTAAAAATAATAGTTTGGGGGGGTACTGAAAAAATGTAATAAAATGTAATGTTAATTCAGGATATAATCTAATTAAATACGATTTTTAAACCCTCACCCCCATTGGGCTGTACCATTTCTCTGGTACGTTCAGACTGTATTGTTTGCTATGATATAGGCTCAGGGATGGATTACTACACGGGCCTACCGGGCCCAGGCCCAGGGGCCCAAGGGGTCAGGGGGCCCTGAAGCCCAAGCCTTTGCATGGAATCACATCAAACAAATTAAAAATGTTCTGGGGGAGGAACAACCCCCCCCCCCACACACATATACGACAATAAGTGGGGGGCCCCTAATATATCTGGGGCCCGAAAGTTCATAATCCGCCCATGTATAGGCTAATACTGACAAATTAAAACAAATTCACAGTGTAGGCTGCAAAAGCCTGAAACGAATGGGTTAACAAGCGGTGGCCAACTGGCCATACATTTGTCTAATATTTCACTGCCTTTGTAACAACATAGTGATATTAGCCAACCTTAGAAAAACATTGAGTAGCAAGATCGCTATGGTTTAACCGTAGGTCTCCCTTCCACTCGGCGGCCACGACCATCGCTGCTTCTTAGCTTAAAAATCAGGCCTCCATAGGAGGAGTTCCATAGATATACCGACACGGGAGAGGTTTAATGAGGAGATTTATCATTTTGTGCAATTTCATTCTTAATATCTTAATTAATATCTTAATATTCTTAATTTGCACTAATATTCAGGGAATTTCGCATGAACTGCAGATTACCTTTTTTACGCAAATGCCCATACATCTATAATTGCAAAGTTACCTACAGTTTGTTTGAAACGCTACGTGAACATATAATAATCAATTGGACGTGAAATGTCTTTCCTCGTTGCCATTATTAGAGATCAGCCTTCCTTAAAAGCATATTGCTGCACAAACGTTTTGTGATATAACAGACATCCCAACCTGCAAAAGGTAATTTCAGGGAGGTATCCCTAAACTTTATCCTACTTAGATACTGAAATACAGATGATTGTGTTTCTTCAATAATGTCTAGTCAGTAAACCAAATAAGGGAGGCCTAGGCTATAGTTAGGAATTGGGATAATAAAATATGTAGATTTTGGAAGTTTGGTCTTTTCATGTAGCCTTGGCAACTAGCCATCTAATGTAGGCCTAAATAATATACATGAAATGACACTTGTTAAACTCACCTCAACATGTCTTTTGCAATCATTTAACCCGCCATGGGCAATGCACTGTTACAAACTATATAATAAGACTATTTTTTACTATTATGAGACAAGGGTACACTTTCGTGCAGTCTTATGTGAAATGGGTCTTAAATGTTCCTTTTTGGGGGGGCACTGGCTCTTGTTCCTAGATACACTGAAATTATGAATTTAGTTTAGAGATAAAATCCCGCCTGCACTGAAAACTGATTGGTCAAGATGCGTCTTAGATGCGTTGCAAGCACATACGCACCACCCCTCTCTCAATCCCTCTCCATCATCTGTGCGCTACACTCAGATGTACACGCCATTTGAAGTTTGAAACTCTGCCGTTATCATATCCAAGGTATTTTCATGTTTTGCAGGCTTAGGCTATCCAAGAAAAACGAATCAAATGAACCAAAGGCTGGTCTTGTATTAGGCTAGGTGAACTTGGCTATTAAACGGGAGACTTTCTGTGGCCCATCTGTAAACAATTCTGGGTCTTTAAGTTGTATGTTTGCCATTCCCGTGCTATTGCTCTGTATGCATTTCCATGTTTGCACTGCACGGCTATACCAAAAAATATTTGACTGTGGCGCGCAATTTTACGCACGGGGCGCACCTTGAAACAGTGCTTACCAAATCCAACCCTTCCCATAACGTGTAAGGTCAATTGTGCTTACTAGTATGATTAGTTTCTTTTAACTTGTCGGCCAGCCAGCCACAGTCATATACCTATATTTCGAAGGAAAATTGACTGTGAACCACAAGTGTGAAATCATGTGTGTAAGCCTATATAAAATGGAGAGTGACGTCACCAGTCGAAATAGCGGTACCCCCCGAAGCTCACGGTATAATTCGAACACTGGGTGTAACTGTAGTTCTGCTGCTGCCTTCTGTAATCCACTACCATTTCCTTGGTTTTATTGACATTCAGTGTCAAGCTGTTAGATTGACACCACTGTGCCACCTCATCAACCTGATCCAAGTTTTTGATCCAAGAAATGAGACATGGCAGCAGCACTATATTTCTGACTTGAGATTTCGGAAACTAACGTAGGTGAGGAGTCTACTGCACTGTCTCCTGTGATTGGTGGCTTAGAAGGAATTGGAGGCTTCCTTGGAATGTGGAGTCATATGCAGCAGACAGACAGATCTCTTCATATGGTTTTCCAAAAAGACCAACTTCAATGCTTTCGGTTAACTGGCGGTGTTGCTTGCAAGACCCACTGTTTCAGCTTGGTGGTGTAAATGGAAACCTCTGCAAGCCTCATGGTGAAATAAAAATGGATGTATGCAGATCAGACTACTCTCAGCCGCAGATAGAGTGACCACTGGGCCGGACAGTATCTCAGGAACCTCTCTTAGAAACATATGCCATGTCCGAAGCTACACTTGTCAAAACTGAAAACGGACGGACGTTATCTTACATCAAGCATTTCCCTCTCCAATCACAGCAAGTATGAGAAATAAGACAAGTGTTTGAAAGGAGTGTTGTTGCCTAATTTTAGTGCGGTGCAGAATGGATGCCTGGAGCATGGCTACAGAGAGGCCTGGGGATCTGCAAAACAAGCTGAATAATGTATGAGGACAAGGTGGATTAAGTGCTGTTTTGTTTCAGTGCACAAGTTGACTTCTAGTTTGAAGGGTTCATCACAATGTGTGAAAGGACATTATCTGCATACCTGACTGTGGTAGTTTAATAAAGTTATTTTACATTTCCCTAAAGTTTATAATATATGTAGAATAGAGCACTGTCTGTGTGCACTCTGTCTTGATACAAATGTTTTACCTTAGCCCGTAAGTTTTCTAATTAAGTGTCTAAGTACAATTGCATGTATATTGCACACTGACCTAAGACATTCAGATATAGAAACACTTGGTTCTTTCTTCTATATTGGCTTCAATGGAGAATATGCCAAAATATATTTTCTTCTGCTCATTATCTTATCCAAACAGTGACAACCACCAATCGTCTCATTTGTTGGTTGTCCTGGGACTTCATATAGTGGCATAATATGACCACCAGATGTCCCCACAGTCAATGTTTCTTCACTGATCAAAGACCTAATGAACCAGCAAGGAGGTATTGACAATGTTAGTTGGTAGTAATACCAACTGGCCAATGTATGGTAATTCAAAACATTGACATAGATGCTAATATATAACATGCGTGTAACACTATTCCAAGTAGACAGGGATGGATTACTGCACGGGCCTACCGGGCCCAGGGGCCCAAGGGGTCAGGGGGCCCTGAAGCCCAAGCCTTTGCATGGAATCATTGCCTCAATATCAACAAATCAGGATGTAGGCTATGAATCTGATTGAATTTAGTATTGGCCATCCCCAAAATGCACCAGAATACAGGAAATCTCATCAAACAAATTAAAAAATGTCCCAACCCCCCCCACCACATATACGACAATAAGTGGGGGGTCCTTAATACATCTGGGCCCAGGGGCCCGAAAGTTCATAATCCGCCCATGCAAATAGAAGGCATACTACATCAATGTATTCAGAATGAAGATGTCATTTTCTCTACATGCCTACCAACCTGTTTTGTACAAGGTATCCCAAACTCTTTATCATTCTAGAAATGTCTGTCAGTTCGCTCAGCTCAAATGAAAGGAAAGCCAGGAAATGTGCTTCCCATTATCTTGCATGTTCACAGTTAACCATTTCCTGTTCAGAGTCAGCAGCTGTAGAGAAGATGTCCCACTGGCCTCATATGACAAACTAAAGAGTTTCATGGGGAGACACCCTGATACTAACTACTGAACACAAACAGTTAATGTCACTCTAAAATGTTCTTCCCAAAAACTTTGGGTGGAGTAGGATTTTACAGCACTGACTTTGAGTAGGCCTAACAGGAAAGTAAACAACAAAGGAACATCCTTGGCCTTTGGTCACAGACTCTTTCCCCCAACATCAGACCTATAAAGAGAGGGTCTCAGTGGACTTCACTGCTGGTGTAGGGATGTTATCAGCACGAAAAGCAGTTGGACTATCTTGTTCATAAACAATGGCGTAAGGGCTTGTCATTCTGATTGCACTGACAGTTTCATTGACTTAAATACTTGTTTTTAAGACATAAACTAAGCATTTTGAGCAAAATACACACTTTGCAGGAATTTGTAAATGCAAAATATGCAAAGAACACCCTTGTTGTTTCTTCTTTCAGCAGACTATCACGTTTGGCAGAACGAGTGAGAACTAGCACTGGTTGACTCTGGTCCCCTCTGTAATGGATCTTTTAGCTGCAAGCTGACAAATAAACAATGGAGCTTAATGAGAGGTGCATGATGGTCCTTATGACTTGATTTTAATTCATTTAAGAGACCGGACAAAAATGGCTTTAGTTAAGGGTGATGCAAAGTGATCTGTGAAGGCAAAACTTTCTAACACCTTACTACATGCTTTGTAACACCTTACTACATGTCAAACCTGGTTTAGGAACAAATGTTTGCCAAAAAGCAACAGAACAGGATCTACATTTCCAAAAATCTCCATCTTAGATTAACAGGTGAGGTTTCAGGAACTAGATTTTCCTGTTCCTCTTTTATTTCACTTCTATTGTTAGTTTACAAAGGCACAGTTTGCTCAGTGAGGGGTTTCACCTGGTTGGTCTCAGTTACATAAATGTCACAGTCATGTGGTAACAGGATACATTACCTTCTGAATGTGTGACCTCCATGTCTGTGTCAACAATTAACTTTTCTATTCAGTCTCAGCCATTTGCAGATATTTGGTGTTCATGGTGTTTTAGAGTGGTCAATACCAGTGGTGGACTCAGACTGTTGACGACATGGGGCCCCAACTCCACACAGAAAGCTACGATGTATCAAGTACAGTGATGCCAGAAACACGTTAAAGAGATACATTTGAGGTTCCTACACTCTTAAAATGAATGTGTTAGAAACAACACAAACTGTGTTGTCCCTATATCTGGACACATTCGTTGGGTCTTTCTGTCTAAGAATAAAACATGAAGTACCCTCTTATGAAGTGCTATATCAATGGAAAGACAGAAATCCCAGTAATAATCATAACACGAGCAGTCAAGTCACTGCAGATCCTCACCCTTATCTCACAATGATTTCGATACTATTGCGATTTTTTAAAATTTGATTTGGTTTGTGTGATTTGTGAGATCATTCACATCAATGGCAATCATAGAATTTGATTGACCCTCCACACACACACACACACATAGAAAGTGATGGTTGTCATAGGTTTCTTTTTCATATTTTGGAATTCATATAACTATAAATTTATATCGATAATTATTTATAGTATTTTATGATCTGCATGATTACTAATAGCTAAACATATTTAGTCATTTGATTACATCATATTGATATTTAAATTATTAGGCTACACTTGTCTATAATCATCACATTTGGTGTGTAAATCTAATTGAGTGCCTGTCACTTTAAGAGGAACGTGAATGCTGGAAAATAGTTTCGCAAGTGCAAGGATATGTGGATTCAATTCATCATATTTGCTATAGACCTCTCCAGAATAAGTCCCGCCTCCGTAACTTACGTATCCATCCAACTTCTGGGCGTCGATTGTCTATGGGAAATAACATGGCATTTCGAAATATCATACCGGTAAAACATCTGTAGGTAGCGAAGTAGAAAAATCTGGTGGGCAGATTGGCCTACACACTTCTGCCATCTAGTTTCCACTGGATTTTTTGATTGTCGGTGCCGTTTAAGTAGTATACTACGGTAACGAGTAATCTATTTCCAAACCAGTAATCAGATTAAAGTTACTTATCCAAGTCACTATATGCGTTACTACTTTTTGTCGTTTTCCTTAGTAAAAAGATATATTTATATGAATAAAGTTGAATCTAATCTAATCCAATCTAAAGACAGCCTTTGGAATAGGGACAGCGTAGAGGACATTCCCTAATGGCACCCTTTTCCAATGGAAGGACACACATAAGGAAGTAAAGACCACAGGCACAAGTAGGGCATTTTAAGGGGCACACTTCAGGGCATTGCATTGTGTTTTCAACACTAAGGGGACTCATTGAAACACATTCTTGAATTCTACTTGTTTCAACCTGTTTGAAGTGACACTCTAGAGGGCACTTTTTTCTCATGTAGCCTACACTTTTTTCAACCTGGGAAACACACTTTGAGTCCACCAAACCAAAAAAAAGAGAGGAATCCATATGCCAACATGCCATGCAAACTCCTGATTCCTCTTGCCTCAGCAGGGGAAATATACACAGAAAAACAGATGTTGCCAGCAGCACAGTGTTAGACTAAATTATGTGACCTGAAAGTATAGCCTTGAAGTGTAATTTAAGAATTCCATCCTACACCTTAAGCAGCCTAACATGGACAAGCTTTGGGAAATAAAACTATAAAGTTTTACATTTGAAAAGTAACAGAAGATGTTCTTCGTTTAAATGTGCGTCGCCTTATTGCTGTAGGCTACCACTCCCACACACCCACAAAGTCGCACACACTCACCTGAGTCTTTCAAGCTACCTGTGCCTAAAGCTCGCGCTGGAATGCATTCTGCTTCTTGAGTGGGAGGGGTTGAGTTTCGTAGAGCTTCTACAGAAAAATCACACGGCAAGAGTCGTGTCTCCGACTTAACAAGTGAGGGACATTGTCTGCCAAATATAGAAACGAAACGAATAATTCTGTGTCTTTGACGGAAAAGAGAGGGCAGAGAAAGAAGCAATGGAAGAAGCGGAGAAAGGCAATGATGGAGGAGGATGTGAAGTTGGGACGATAAACTCAGAAAAGGACCAGGTGAGTCAGAAAATTTGGTGCTGGTATTCCGATGGTGTGCATGCCCAATAAATAGTCAAATTCCGTTTAACTTAATGATATAAAATTTGCATAACCAATGCTGGAATGCTGCCGCCAGTAGCTCTATTTTGCTAACTGCCAGATACGCAAGTTAAGACTTACGTGATGAACGTGTAGCACAGGATAATTCCCCCCAAGGTAAATAGTGACATGTGAATTTTCATAATCTGTAAATGTTGCTCTGTTCTTTAGAAGTCACGCTAGGCTACTGTTACAACATGATTAAACTAGATAGATAGATAGATAGATAGATAGATAGATACTTTATTGATCCCCAGGGGAAATTCAAACTTGCATTTATTAAGACGAAAAGTAGACCACAAAGAAATAACAGGCTACAAAGCTGACATATTGTCTGTGGTGTTCCGCAAAACATTTGGTGGACTACAATATCCATCTTCGGAGAAAGGGGAATTGCCGTGAAAGCTGCGGATGATCCGTGTCACGCCTATGCCAATTAGATGTGTTGGCAACTTCTCTGACAGAACACAGCTGGATGTATTTAAGTCTCGTGGCCAAATGCGCGCAGAGATCTATATCATTTAATGTTGTCACAGCATGAGGTGACTGAAAGATTTGACAGAGACAGAGAGATTTGACATTTTAAACATCCAGGCCTGTTTATCGTTGTGAGCTAGAGTCAGAGCTAGAGTCACTCCCTCCGTGTGTCTCCGTGTTAAGCCTATGGTACGCTCCCGCGTCTGCGTCCCTGGTGAGCGCGTAATTTTTACGGCATGCGTCGCGTCTTTGAGTCGACCGAAATTTAAGACCGCGCGTCAAAGTGACGCGTAGACTGCGCATGTGTGAAACGGAACTGCTGTAAACACTCCCCTCCAGTAGGTGGACCACATAAAAACAACACTTATAACCTAGAGCCATATAAAGGTAAAGTTGCGACCTATGGTTGTGACCATAGACATAATATACATAGACGCCGCATCGACCGCTGCTCCCTACTAGCGCAGACGAGATTTGGAGCCGCCATCTTGGACCGGTCATCCACTCCACTCAGTGTAATCTGTTTGGCCGGTGCAATGAGCTGTCAGCACACTTAATTAATCATATCTCACTGAATACCGAACAGATTTTCACGCGTTTTTTTTTGCTGCAAAGGTCATACATGTAGCTATGATACAGGCCACATTGTTCGAAAATACAAAATACAACCAATAGTACGGTAATGTTAAATCTTACTTGTGAAAAGTAAATCCCCCGAGTATGGTCCGCCGATTTGAGCAGGAACATGCTGCACAGTGCTGTCATCTTGTGTTTTCTGCTGCAACGCAATGAGGAGTATGACCGGTCCAAGATGGCGGCCGCATTTCTTGTTTCCAGCAGCCAATGCGGCGTCTATGTATATTATGTCTATGGTTGTGACAACTCCATTGACGCTAATGTTCCATTTTTTTCCAACAACGGCAGCTAATGGAATCCTCAAATAGTTCCCGGAAGTTACAATTAATAATAGCAGCAGTGCAGTTACAGCAGTAGGCCTATAGACTGTTTGTAGCCAACATTTCAGACTCAGATTTACATTCCTTTGCCTCATCCGAATAATAATAATAATAACAGTAATAGTAGTAAAGTAATAGTAGGCTACCAATAGCCTAATTATAATATTAAACGATTTATGTATCGACTATGCCTTTTCTGCTGCTCAGTCTTTATCAGCTCCTCATCAAATAAAATAACCCTTGCCTATCCCATTTCAATTAGGCAGCACTACACCACCACGAACAAGCTGTTATTAAGTGTTTGCGTTTAGTAGGCCTACAACTTTTATGATGTGACGTTTCTTGGGCATTTAGCTTCACCATCACGTCAAGTTGTAACGTATGCGCAATGCTCTAGGCTATGGATTTAAGTGGCTTAAAGGCAGCAAAAGTGGGATATAGCAACTGCTTCCCCAAAACAATTCCTCCATAACTGTGTATTTAAATGATATGTGGATAACTTTCAGTGGACTAAACAAAAGGTAAAGATTTTGTTATCACAAGGCTAGCTGGTTCGTTATATGGCGAAGCATATAGCCAACTTTGTTTGCAGCAGTGAAGCTGAGTTTGTTGTTAACATTGTTGGTAACTGTCAGGGAATTTAACCCCAACATATAGATACAAGAACCACAACACGTAGTATGGCTTTGCCCACAAACTCTGGTACCAAGAGGAGAGCCTGCTAATGTAAGGAAGAATTCCTCACACCATCAGTCTCTGACTCTGCAGCCCAAAAGCTGTGTCTTTTATTGTACAGATGCACACAGAAAATAGGAAGCAAGACATAGCGACTTCATTGTGACATACTCTTTATCTCACCCACACACAGACAGGGTGCGGTTCCTGTCTGTCTGGGTGCACACTTAACTTGTACTCTCTGTTCTTAGAAGTCAGCACAACAACATTTACCTTGAACTCTCTGTTCTTAGAACTCAACACAACAATAGCACAATAGCACACAAAGAGCACAACAGCACACAATAGCACAATAGCACACAAAGAGCACAACAGCACACAATAGCACACAAAGAGCACAAGAATATTTCTGCTTACACAAATTGTTATACAATGATAATAAGAATTTCCTGACAGTAACGTAAACGTTTCTTCAGTTAGGAGCAGTAGCCTACTTTTTTTTTTTTTTTTTTATGTTGCATTCATTTTCATTGGCAAGCTATAGCCTAATATGCATGAATACCTATAAGATTTGAGGGAGCTGCAGCAGCACCAGCACGGTCATATTAACACAGCATGGCACTAGCCCAGTGAAGGATCGTGTAAACCCCATCCCCAGAAACCAGTTTCAAACCAAGCTTGCGCTGATATGATGCATGATCACTGATCAAATTGCTATTTTCTGACAGGATGAGCACAACCATGCAGGTTCTCTGAATCTCTTTAGCCTAGCATCTTAATGCTGTATTCAAAGCACGGTGAATGACAAACTGTGACAAAATGCTGTTGTTTATGAGTTCATAGCCTTGTTATTTATCAAGGACTATATCACGTTTTATATGTTATTATGATCACTCGCATCGCATTACCATGTGGTTACTGTGTAGGTAATGCTACGGTTAACGTAACATGCCCACCATTAGCCTACACTGGAGAGATGTTAGAAAACTTTTAAACTTTTTTTTTATTCTCCCGAGACGCTACTTAAGGTAGTTCGCTCATTATCTCAGATCAGTGAAGAACAACCAGAGAAAACGTTAGGGAGAAAACTCAAACAAGTTATAATGTTAGACTTAGACTAGCTGTGTTACAGTTTCTCGTTGCAAAATTAAAATCTCATGCGCTTTTGTAGGCTACGCAGTCTCAAAAACACTGTTTAGCCTACAGCTCTTGAGTCACGTACTAGGTCATTTTTTTATAACGATAATTTAGATAGGCCTAGGTTACACTTATGGGGTGGGTGCTATTGCGTTTTCTAAAGAATCTCCCGTCTTGGTTTTGTACAGAAATTAATATTAAGTGACACATACGTAAAAGGGAAAAAAGGTCACCTTCCAATATCTAGCAGGCTACGGTCTGGAATTTAAAGCAACACCAAAGAGTTTTTTGTACCTTAAAATAATGTTTCCAAAATCGTTTCAGTGGTTCATCAACTCGTAATAGGGTGAACGGCACTTTCTGCATTCACTTCTCGGCCCTCTATCGGCTATAACCGCACGCACTATGTAAGTTTGCCGGATCGGGTAGCGGATCTGTAGTTCGATGGAATGAGACATGAGAAACTACAAATTTGACTTGCATCTGATGTCGCAATACATCCTTTCATAAAATCATGCAACATATTCTACATTGTCTGTGGACATTGTTATTTGCAAAGCTGGTGCTGAACAAATAGTGCGTGCGACAGAGGAAAAGTTCTTTGGTGTTGCTTTAATTTAATATTGTTGTAATGGTAGGGTAACTACATAGTTTACACAATAATTGCACTGTGTTATAAATATTGTATATCAATGCATTTATTGACTGTCAATTACCCAAAATCGTGGCTCTGTCTATCATTGAACATATTTCTAATCCATTGTCAATCACTTCCGGGAACTATTTGAAGTTTACATGAACCACGTGAACTTATCGAATTTTGAACACCCATTGTCGCAACTCTACCTTCTGGCTCTGTTAAAACCTGTCTTTTACTGTCTATGGAGAAAAAAAACTTGACAGAAGAATACTTGTTTGGTTACCATAACGACGATGGAGCAGAGCGCCTGTCCTCAGCTTGCCTGGCTTTGAGTTAAGTGAGACACCACGACATGGAGTCAACTTCAACCGATGTTAAGCCACATCACAGATTCTTTAATATTATATTTAACGGTTACTTTACCATCTATGGTGTAGAACCCAAAGTATTTCAAGACACCACATTTTAGATAAGTTGGGGACGTAGGCTAATTGTCCGCTCAGGCTGGCCATTCTGTGCTTTATCTTTCATTGTCGAAACAGGGTGGCTGCATGGGCTCATTGTGACTACTGGCTATTATATTGGCTTGATTTGGTCATGAGCCCTGGATCATAGAGCACTGAATGAGATGGCAAACAATAAAATAAAACTAATCATAGACTGTAGAAATGCGCTACACAGCACTAAAAACCGAATAGTTTATTTATAGTTCGACTACGGATATTTCACGTCATGTTCGAATAAACCCCTGCATAGAGAGCTGACATGACTTTGGATTAAATGCATCTTTTAAAAATGAGCGTAGCCTAGCACCTATTACTGAACAATGCTGAAATCAAATCGGAAAGGTGGGCTATATCTACAACGCTCAGGCGAAACCCAGTAACACTTGTTGATCGAGATGCATTCTCGCCTGTTCCGTAATGCGTTATCAATAGTGATTATAATAATAAAGGGAATGTAGCCTACCTCTCCCAGGTGCAATCATTATCACCTAGGCCTACTCCTGTCCTGAACAATGCTGAACTCAAATCTCGAAACTCGCCTGTCAACACCGGACAATATGCGTTATCATAATAATAATTGAAGAATAACCTAGGCTACCTCTCGCTCTAAATACACCCATTATCACAGTGAGACATTATACATTATGAACACAAAGAGTTACTTCAAAACTTTTATTGACACGTCATAATTACAGGTTTTTGGTTCATACGTTTTGGTATGAGGCAGGTGTGAAGACTCAATACAAATTTAATTGAGGACATCTGTACGCACAACTCTTTCTTACCATGACACTGCTGAGTTTAGAAAAATGTCTTTAGGCCAACTTTAAATCGCACAAATATTGCTGCCCTCGCGCCACCGAGCCACATAGCCGAATAAGCAAGTAGTCTAAGCTAGTCTCTCAGCTATACCAACAGGTGTGCTGTGTGTGTTCTGGTGGATGATAAATGGAGCGATACGATGGGCCAATTTATCAAACTTCCCAGCAGACAGGCGAACGTACTCGTGGTGCTTTTCCCTTCATTATGCTGCTTTCGAGATGTCTCGTAAATGTCTCGTAAATCCGCCGCCCGAGTTGGAAAGTGTAAATTACCCAGCTTTCTTGCGGCATTTTGGGCAGGCACGCTCACTTTACCTGGGAGTACTTGAGGGTACCCCGAGGTGGACGTACGACCTTATGCTGCTTTCGAGATGTCTCGTAAATCATCGTACACTCACCCGTACAACATGTACCAATGAGTGGCTTTAGGAACGCCTTTCTCTCGAGCCACGAGGGGCATTAGCAGGAGGCTAGTCATTGTTATTGTTTTGTGCTACATGTAGCCTCCAGCTAAAAGGCTGGAAAACAAATTGTTACATTGTATTGCAGGCACAGAAAGACCGTGAATACATCATCTCATCTCAATATGGGCACAGCCATGTTTGTTGTAAGGTCGTACGTCCACCTCGGGGTACCCTCAAGTACTCTGCAAGAAAGCTGGGTAATTTACACTTTCCATTCCGGATTTACGAGACATTTACAAGACATCTCGAAAGCAGCATTACAACAAACATGGCTGCGCCATAGTTGAGATGAGATGACATGTATTTTTTTTTGCATATGTACTGTGTTGGTCATGTTAAAGTTGATGTAATGCTCTTACACATTAGATTACATTGCTGCTTCAATCCGGTCACCAATTCAGGCATTGCACGGTCTTGCTGTGCCTGCAATTCAATGTAACAATTTGTTTTCCAGGCACTCATTGGTACATGTTGTACGGGTGAGTGTACGATTATTTACCAGACTACTGGAAAGCAGCATTAGCTCTTCCTTTGTTCAGTGCTCGCACATCCCACGTTCTTCTTTTCTTCAGGCGTTTCAGGCTTCTTTGGTGGTTGTGTCCTACTTTCAGGCTCGACGTACCACAGTTAATCCGTAGTGCGCAGGCGCTAACCTTAACGATTTAACGCGCATTCAGGACAGCAGAAGTTGGAGTATGCTTCACGTCCACGGCAAAAATGATGCACGTCTTGGACACGCGCAGGACCGTACCTGAGCCTTTAGCCTAGAAATCTAGACGCACCCTAACGGCGGCAAATTAATTTGCTCAGCCTGTACGTCTAGTAGCAAACCATAGGGATTTCTATTGGCTGACGGCGTGGACGTCATCCAATCACAGCGCTCTATTTTGTTAGAGAGTCTTAAGGCGGGCTTAACAGGTTGACGACAGTCCTGCGACGGTGAACAACAAGGAAGGTGGCTATGGCGAACGAAGAGCGGTTGTTTGAATCGGCATTGGCGTCAACTTTGAAGGAGTTGGACTTGTGCTTTTCTTTGAAAGTTGAGCAACACAATGCACTTAAGTCATTCCTTTCGAAGAAGGATGTATTTGCCGTTTTGCCAACTGGACACGGATATGGTCGTAGCGCTGGCCTATTGCATGCCTAGGCAGTTTGAAAGACAATTCTCTGCCCGCCCCTTGGATTAAGCGAGGTGAATGGGTCGATTCCAGACTATACATTTCAATGATATAGGATGGCCCGCCAGGCTATCTCCGTGTGAGAGACTTGAAAGACTGTCAGCTGACCATCGAGTGTATGATCTGATCGCTTTTGTGTTGACCCTCAATGTATCCGGTCATTCCTGTCTCTCCTTGCCCCTCGTAGCCATCCTCAGGCGGCGACTATTCCCCGTTTCCAGCATTTTATGCCAACTATTAAGGTTTTGCACCTACGTCATAATGTCATGTGACCGTTTGTTTACAACTAGAGTGGTAGGCAAGAATGGTAGGCAAGGCACTGCAGAGAGTGGTAGGCAAGCCTACAACAGTCGGGTTGCATAGGCTACACATAGTTACAAATAGCTTCAAAATTGAAATTTTAATATCAAATATTGACCGGGATGCCGACCACTTGTGTAGGCCCTAACAGTTGGTTTTACAATAAGAAGCAAAAAGGCGATGAACGACCGTTTAGCCTACCTATCCTCGTGGTTGTGGAGGATGATCATTAGCAGCTGTGAAGTCTTTAATTCTCAAGATAGCCTAATGGTGTAGCCTACTGTCTACGAAGACGTAGGCTAAAATACTACTATCTACAGTCATCCAAAAATGAATTGCCAGAGATAGGCTATGAAGGGAAAAAGTGCAGCATTTTAAACATGGCAAGATTATTTTTACCTGAACAGTTTGTTCTAATTTGTCTCGTGAAATTCGTGCTTGTGGACATCAATCACTGTCCTTCTATTTCAAGTTATCATGAGTGTCATTTGATTATATAATCACAACAAATGCTAATAAATGAAAACAGAATAGGCTTATGTGCTATAGGCTAACGTTACAGGTCAGGCTAACTCCCGTATGTCAAAATAAACTGATTTGATCCTAATTGTTTAGCGATCACACACAACAACTTAACACAGCAACCTCAAACACCACCGTTGAACCTAGGCTACTGCTTCAGTCATGTAAGAAATAAGCAGTTTATGAATTATCTTTATTCGTTTAATCAAGTCCACATGACCAAAATAACAACATATTTAAAGGCTGAGCTAGCATAACAGCCTAATATAGGCGATGCTGCAATGGATAACTAATAAAAAGTTTCATACAATTAATGAACTTTATCACTCACATTCTGAGTTTTTCTGGGTGGTTATATATCCATGCAGATCGTCTTCGAATAAGCCATCGCTGTTATATGATATAATATGTTACAGGATTCATGACTAACGCCATTAATGTTACATGATGCTGACTGACTCTGGCTATAACAGTAGGCTACCGTTTTAACGTCTGCTGAGTCTACTGCCTACCAAGACCTGTCGCTGTTCAGTTGAAGTTAAATGATCAAATATTGTTTGATTTTGTGTCAGCTTTCAGAAGGAAGACACGTTCCTTTCTGGTCAAATTTCACAGCTTCTAAGAAAGGCTATTGTCTTCGTGTAAACCGAGTTTTGAACAGAGAAAAAAAGTTAGGCTACCATTAGGCTACATGCAGGTTCTCCCATAACGTTATCGATACAGATCAATGCACCAAATCAGGGCGATTTTAGCGAAACAACGTTCCTGTGACAGGCTATCAAATATTGAACAATGGGATAACGTTTCATCATCACCTTTATTGATGCCTGAAATGTTGACATTGCTGAAATACAGAGATGTAGCCTACTGAGAGGCAGCTGCAGACAACGATGTTCAATGGGTTCAACTTGTCCCTTGCCTACCAGCTGGATGTAAACAAAGCTATAGAACCTAGAATACGTCACATGAAAAACGTTAATAGGCCTACTCTAATTCTCTGTTGTTCGTCCATGGAACCACTGGTCACTGCCAGTTTACTTCCTCTCACTGTCCTGCCATCTTGCCACTGAAACTATGCACCCAGATATGCGCAGCAACCTATGCAATTTTTAGTATGCTTTTTGTAATCTGTCTCTTCAAATGAGCCATTGCGCTGCTGTGACTCATGAAGCTGCCTGTTTGATGTGGTTTTATATAATGACATGGTCTGTGCGTGGCTGTGATGTTTGGTTGGTAATAACTCTCACACCTAACCTGGAATCACACACCCATCGATCTAGGCTACTGTTTGTTCAGTCATGATGGAAGTCTATAAGAAGTGTGAAAACTTAGTAGAACAACAACAAAAAAATTGAGCATATGCTTGGATGGATCTGATCTACATGTAACTGTTCCTTCCAGAGCTGGATTCCCAAGATCATTAAGAAGAGAGTGTGCACAACATTTGTGGAGGACTCCTTCAGGTACAACCTGTCATTCCTGCTAAATCTGACATTTGCTTATATGTACTGTACACACATGCACTGAATGTGGATGGAAAAATCCTTTTCTCTAACGGTCTGCTTGAGACTCACCTTTTAAAACTAAAAGTGCAAGGCAAACCAGATGACTAACAGAAATCAGTGCTTTAGACATAAGATCCATATCAAACCAATTAGAGCCTTCTGACCATAAACCATTGCTACACTTCGTAATTGCAGGACTGTTGTTATAGTTGTATGTAGTTGTATATAGTTGTATATTGTTGTATAACAGTAGTAATAGTAATGGTTGTTTTTTGCTGGTGTTTGTTATCATTGTTGTCCTTAAGACATGATGCTAAAAGACAAGTGTGATGTATTTCAGTGGAGCCACGGTCACATCATTAATCCTATAGGCTTAGTACAGTCTTTATAAACTCCTAGTCTTTCTCTCCCTTTCTTCCTTTTCCCACAGCAATGGGGCTCTTTGTCAGTGTGGAGGGGTGCGAGAGATGCACAGCTCCATCGCCACAGGGGACTGTTTTGGGGCTGCCATCGTGAGCCAGTGGGACAGCGCCCAGCATTCCTCTGAATACCCCACAGATGCTTTTGGGGAGCTGGAGTTTGCTGGGGCGGGTAGAAGACACAGTCATGTGGGTACCCCCAGACCTCCAGCGCTTCCTCCTCCTGACCCAGCTTAGCCCTTTTACCCAGTCAGATCACAATCTCAATCCCTTTCTATGCTTCACGTCACTCAGTTATTCATACATCATTTCTGTATTCTTTTTCATTCTATTCAGTCTCTTTGTATTCATGGGTCAGTGGCCATCTTCACATAAAGTAGCTAAAGATGCAGAAGTCTCAATTTAGGCAACTCAAACATAAATCAGCATACTATGTCACATACATACAGAACATGCATGCCTTGGCTTCTGGTTTGTCTTCTTGCACTTGCCAATCTCCAACTTCCAAATCCTCGTGCTCTCTGGCTAAATTGAATTTGGTGTGACTTGATATGGATCTTTACCACATTTTTTCTTTTAGATCAGCTATTTGATTATTTGGTTCTTAACCTTAATTCATTTAAGTAAGTCATTTTAAATAACAGATCTTCCAATATATATATATATATATATATATACACAAAGCTAAACATGATTACATTGTTAACAACCACTTTTATTAATGTTCAGTCTCCATGGATATGAATTTGAGTTTTGTACCGGTATCTCTCTTACTTTTGCCTTCTGTCCTGTTTTGATGACCTCAAAGCAATACAGTGTTCCTCCAGTCAGCCTATTTAAGAGATTAATAGGGATCACACGTATTTATCATTCATGTGATCTCTCACTGACTATGAAAGGCTCTTATTATGCGTTGTGTGCTTATATATAAAACTAATTACAGCGGGGACAGCCGGGGTCTAACACCATTATTTCTGGTCTCCTCTCAGTAGAACTACACCAGCTGACATGCAGTGTAATGCCGACTTTATCTCTACGGATCAAGTGTGTAATGAAGGACATGTTGTGGGGGATTTATTTATGTCTGCTCTCCCCTCCTGTGCCATTCCCAGTTCCTGCGCCTGTCCTGTCACACGCCCCCTCAGATAGTCTACACGCTGATGACGGCCCACTGGGGGATCCCCGCTCCCAACCTGGTGGTGTCGGTGGTGGGGGGCGAGGGCAGCGAGGTGCTCAAGCCCTGGGTCAGGGAGGTGCTCCGGCAGGGCCTTGTGCGTGCCGCACAGAGCACAGGTAACCTCCTCAGCAGGACTGCCTTTCATTTAACCATAGTACACACTGCCTCCTAAACAAGCCCTGAGCTGGGAAATCTACCATCATGTTGTTGAGTTTGTTATCAAAATCCTCTGTTGCAACAAATCCAGTTTTATCAGATGACAGGCATCCCGGTAAACAAGATGAACAGAGCAGGGCAGGACAGCTCTATTTGAATCCTGTCTGTGTGTGACATTTGGATATATTCCTGAGATCTATCATCCTGCTGAGTTTACTGAAAAATACCTCTGATGCAACAAATATAGTTCAGTCAACTAAAAGCCATTAGGTGAGACTGAAAGAGTTATGTAGGGCTGATTTGCTTGAATTCTGTCTGTTTGCCAACTTTGACAAGGGGCCACTCCAGTTCAAACAGTGTTTCTATCACTAGAGTCTCTGAGCCCCATGTCCCACAAGTATTCTGTGTAAATATAGTTTGGTGTAATCATAACACACTGCATTGTACACATCCTCTTAATTCCTCTGCTCTCTCTCTTTCTCTCTCTCTCTCTCTGTTCTTTCTCTCTATCTTCTAGGCGCGTGGATATTGACAGGCGGCCTGAAAGAAGGTGTAGGTCGCTGTCTTGGGGAGGCAGTGAGGGATCATGGAACGGCAGCCTCCTCAGTATCCCAGAACAAGATCATTGCAGTAGGCGTGGCGCCCTGGGGCCTGGTACACAACCGCCAGCAGCTTGTAAATCCACAGGTGATAACACTGTCTACACCGTCAGAATGCTCCCTTCATGCATGAGCATGTATATATCAGCTTTCACACATATGCAGACACTTATACTTTCAGTCATATTAACAGTGACACACGCAGACACTCTTTCTCACACACAAACACACACATTATTCACACACACACCACACCACACATGCACACTAATTGACATTCAAATTGGCTTTAATTTCAAGCATACTGTATGTACTTGATACATAGCTTTTGGTTGACGTCATATGTTTGTGTTCTCTCTTTGTCTTTTTTTTTTCTCTCTCTCTTTTCTCAGGGAAGTTTCCCAGCACGCTATTATGTTCAGAATACTTCATGTGATTCGCGATGTCTGGATAATAACTACCAGGCCTTTCTCCTGGTGGATGATGGGAGTGTAGGCCGCAGAGGAGGGGAGGAGGGGTTCAGAGCTAACTTCGAGGACTACATATCCCATCAGCGCACTGGGATCTGGGGTAAGAGTCTTGATAGAGGAGAGGTTAAAATGATTGTATGAAGTAGAGACTCGCTGGTCTGACTGATAAGTTAGGGTAAGCTGCCCTCTGTTGGGCATAGTTATTCTTGCACTTTTCATGTTTGTGATTGATCATGCCGCAGTGGTTTAACAAATTGTAGAAATTCAAAGTAGAACCTAGTGTAAAGTAGCCTATTTTTTCCAAGTGCAACATAATTTTTAGATCTCAGGTATACAAAAGATCAGCATTCTTAGGTACATTAGTGATATTTATGAATGATCTGGTGAGATTACACAAATAAACAAAATCAAATAGTGAGGAGACCTGTACCTCTGTGATGAGAAGCTCGTGAGTCTGATGATGTGATTTCCACAGGCAGTGGCAGTATTGAGATTCCAGTCTTGTGTATGTTAATATCTGGAGAGGCTTCCATGCTAGAGGTATTTCCACTTTCCATAATTGTTGATAAAACTGCATAATTGTACCACAGAACCTGAACCATTGTACCTTTCCCTCTGTATTATGATTAATTTCCTCTTATGTTTTACATAAGAAACATACTGTATGTGTTATTTGTGTAATTGTTTAAAATAATTCAATGAAATAATACATTTTAATTGAAAGAATGGTCAGGATTATCACAGGGCTTTCCAAAACTAGTCCTGATTACCAAGTGCACTCGGGTGGAAATCACCCTCACAGCTAAATGAAGTTCCCCTTGATTAGCACGTAGGGTACAGTATATTCAAGGTAATACCGCACTCAGCTTTGGGACGGACTTCACTCTGCCTTGCGGAAACAGGTTCTGACGTAGCCCACCCATGGATTTGTTTACAGGTGTACTCACATGGAACTCACATTTATATGAAGCGTTCGTGACATGCCACATTAATTGACTGACCCTCGACAAGGGGGCATCGGTGCTCACTTGGCATTGGAGGGTTTATAACACACTATAACTCAACAGTAATTGGTTTCGGATGGCCCTTAATGTGGCAGAACCTCCTTGTGAACACGCAAACGGAGTGCAAGTGGCTAGGGAGAGGGCGAAGTAACTAGTTTCGGAAAGGCCCACAGTCTCAGTCAAGTTGCTGGTATGGTTTTCAGAGTATATATTCACATTGAGGGAATGTACAGCTAAATGTACATCATTCTGCTCAGATATATACTTCGATGTGAACCTCACAGACATGTCTCTACTGCACAGAGAGTAGATCTGTCCCTGCGTAAGGCCACGCCGTGGCTGGTTCTTAAGGGTTCTGGTCCTGCGGCCGACCTCATCTGTGAACTCCTGGATGAGCTGTCAGTGATGCCCAAGAACCCCAAGAAACCTGCAGGCAGGGAGGTCCCAGAGGGCCCAAACATGGAGCAGAGAGAGCACGTGCGAGAGCGGATACGAAACTCCTTCCCCGCCGAAAAAAACCTGGAGAAACTAGTGGACCGGGTGAGCATAACACACCCTGCACTGTGACTGTGTATGCAGCACCGGCTGGCTGCTTGCATCCTTGTACTTGCCTGACTACATTTTTATGGACTTTCTCAGAACCATTTTGTCTCTCATCAGTGTCCTCTTCTCCCATCCCCCTCTCTCTCTCTAGGCTCTCAGCATTTTCCAGAACAAGGACCTGATTACTGTGTTCAACGAGGGATATGAAGGGGCAGATGACTTTGACACAGTCTTGCTGAAGGCCTTAGTTCGAGGTCAGACAAAACGCAGTATTAGAGGAAACCATTTAAAGCTTAGTGACTAAAAATGTTAGGAGGGAGAAGACAATGGAAATAACACAGCAGGAAGCCAGCAGCAAGCAAGATCTGTCTCTCTTACTGATCCACTTACTTTATCATCAGTGATCAAACCTCACAAATAATCTGCCCAAATGTGTTTGTGACATTGGTATTCAGCCAGCAAACGTATGTCCAGCGACGCCAGTGAGAACATTGAGGAGCTGAAGCTGGCCGTGGCCTGGAACAGGGTGGACATTGCCAAAAGCGAGCTCTTTAACGGCGACATCCAGTGGCGGGTGAGTGTATAACCACCATATCCTTTACTCACAGCCATTACATCCAGCTCCTAGTCAAATGCTTTTACTGATCTCTTCTCCTGCCTCCACTCTTCAGTACGAAGACCTGGAGGACTCCATGACGGACGCCCTGGTCAACAACAAGCCCCAGTTTGTGCGTCTCTTCACAGAGAACGGCCTGAACATCCTGGACTACCTGACCAACCGGCGCCTGGAGAGCCTGTACCAATCGCTGTCAGACAGCTCGCTGGCCTACACCCTGCTGCAGCGCAAGCTCACTGAGCGGCAGGGTGTGGCCGTCAACCTGGGCCCCACGTCCACCCCTGATGCCAGCACCCCCCTCAAGAGCCCCATCAGCCCCCTCAGCAACCCCTGCGCCGCCAGAGAGCTCAGCCTCTACGAGGTGAGAGGTCATCAGGCACACCTCACAGAGGATAGGATAGGAAGCTGTCTGACAACAGTTGCCTCTTGCATGAATATATGGCCATTTTAAAGCAATGATAAGCTATATGTTTGCATGAAAAAGAGTGATTGACACCTTGCTGGTGTGATCAGAGCAGCTCTGGGTATGAGATGTGGATTGGGCAGGGACATGGCTGTCCTGACTGCCATTAAGGGGTGTACACACCTGTTGTGTGTCTATGTATGATTATGAGTTTGTGTTGGGTTATGATGAGTGATGTGACCTTTATTACTACACCAGGGGCATAATTGAAATGTTCTGTTTGTGAAGCGTAAGAATAGTTTTAGAGGAGTGGTTTGTTTTTTAAAAAAATGTGGCACTGCTCTCTCGTCTGGTGGAGCCAGTTTCGTTGATTATAGTGGAAGCTAGTTGTTACATCATACACTCTGTGTGTTGTGCGGAATGTCATGCATCCGGTTGTCAGAGAAAAGAGCAATGATTTGGCGGTTTACCACCATACATTATTTTGCACAGGTGTATTTGACTTATTTATGTTATTTCAGGTGTCACGAGTATTGTGGGACCTCCTGGGAGATGTCTGTCAGCCCTTCTATTTTGGTCCTCTGGGTTTGGATTATGGTTCTAGCACAAGAAAAGCACTGAAGGTATGGCCCATGCTTATCAACAGCATCTACAGACAGCTGAAACATCTGGAACAAAGACTAATGTTCATGCCTAGGGACTTAAAATACAAGAGTTTGTGCGCAGCAGGGCAGTACTGGAATAACCAGACAATTATGGGGTTTTTTTCCACTTCACTGAAGACTTTGGCACATGTTATCTCTTTCACGTGCCAGTAAAGTGAACTTATTACTTGATATTTGGCTTTTGAGTATGTTTGTCTGACTGTCTTCCTCTCTCTGTTTCCCTTGTCTGCCTTTATTCCTCTTTGTCTGTCTTCTCTCTTTCAGCACGTGAATAAGCTGTTGCTGGGGCCGTGTTCGTACAAAGACCAGCACTGCCTCTCACCCTGGGCCTCACTCTTCGTCTGGGCGGTGCTGCAGAACCGCAGTGAGATGGCCATCTTCTTCTGGGAGATGGTACAAGGCCCCATGTCCTCCTCTCACACCAGTGGCTCAGTCCCAATGCCCTCTAATGTGTGATTTTTATTCAGTCATTCTATCTATTGTTTTCCTCAACTTCCTTTTCTCTCTCTCTCTCTCTCTCTCTCTCTTAGGCAGAAGAGTCTGTCCTCAGTGCTCTCAGTGGTTGTAAGATCTTGAGAGAGCTGTCTAAGATGGAGAAGGAGACCGACATCAAGCTGGCCATGAAGGAGCTGGCCCAGCGCTTTGAGAACCTGGCGCATGGTACTTTGTACACTATAAACATTTTTTAATGTTATAAATATATTATAGCACCTTCATTGTTATGACAAGAAAATAATAGCAGATATTGGATAGGATATGCTGGGTCTTGTCTATTGTAACAAATAGGTCAGGTAGCAGGAGTAGAACAGAACTGAAGTGTGTGTGTCTGTGTGTGTCTGTGTGTGTGTGTGTGTGTCTGTGTGTGTGTGTGTGTGTGTGTGTGTGTGTGTTTCACAGATGTGTTTAGCGAGTGCTATAAGAGTAATGAGACTCGCTCCTACTCGCTGCTCATCAGGAAGTCTCATGTATGGGTAGGTGGCACCTGTCTGCAGATGGCCACTGCAGCTGATGCCCGACTCTTCTTCAGCCATGACGGTGTTCAGGTGAAGCTCCATACAACAACCCCCCTACCCTAACCTAACACTCTCTCTCTCACACACACACACACACATACACATACACACACACACACACACACACACACACACACACACACACACACACACACACACACACATACACATACACACATGGGCGTCTTATCTCATCTGTTCCAGTAACATTGTGTGCCTCCTTCAATGCTTTATTCTCCCCATGCTTCCAATACCCCAGTATTACTGTAAGACCACTAAATCTGTCAGCCTGAACCTCTGATTCCTCTCTAGCCCCTCACCCATCTCCATCCCATCCCGTACCTCACTATAGATGTTAGACTTGTCTATTCTGTCCGACCCTGTTAAAAAAATCTTTCTCTCTCTCTCACTCTGTCAGTCACTGCTCTACCAGATCTGGTGGGGTGACATGGAGAGCAGCACGGAGGTGTGGAAGCTCGTCCTCACCTTTTTCTTTCCTCCCCTCATCTACTCCAACCTCATCAGCTTCAGGTGTGTCCCATCATCGGTCATCACTATTTGTAGGCTTCGTCTCTCTCTCTCTCTCTCTCTCTCTCTCGTCTGTCCACTCAGCGGTGTTGCTTCTCAGTGTCTTGAAGACAGATGTTTGTTTTCCTTCAGGGAGCAGGAGACAGATGAGGAGAAGACAGAGGAGCTTTTTCATACCAGGGACAGTGTGGATGGAGGAGACGGCACTGTGTTTTCCCTTGCTGACATCCTGCACACGTAAGAACAAACACACATACGCACACACACACACACACACACACAAACACACACACACACACACACACACACACACACACACACACACAGACACACACACACAGACACACACACACACACACATTTTCAAACAAACACATACAATGTAACAACAACAGAGCTTGAGAGCATGAGTAGGAAAACCATTGTCAGCTGGATATTTCTCATCGAAAAACTCACATTTGTCAGCTGAGTTTATACACAGTTATGTGTGTTTATGTATGTGTGCTTCATAGAGATCCAGGGTAACCGTGTTTATTTACAGTAAGCAATACGCCCCGAGAGGCCGTAGGTTAGACTCTGCTAGTGCGTGGTGCCACAGACTCACGTGGCTTATTGCTTTTCTAAAATTGTTACTCTACATACCTTGCAAAGTTTCATAAAGTAAAGGCACAGCAACAAGAAATCATAGATTTATTCATGGAATCATAGATTTATTCATTCATTTATGATTTATTCATAGATAACAATTTTTCCGCCAAGAAATAGATTTCCTCTATCGTCAAATGCGGTCAAGGTGTATGTTTGTGCCCGTTATACAACGGCATCGAACACAATTCAGCCATTCACAATCAAGGACCGGAACTATCAGTTTTAGAATGTAATATAAAGTATTTCATATGGTGTCTGTGTGTTTTACAGGAATGAAGATGCAGAGGAATACAATGCTTTAAGGAACAAATCCAATGGTGTGTAGGTGTCTGATATGGCTGCACAATTAACGCAGTTGCAATATGAACCAACGCAATTACCTAATCGCAAAAGCTACAAATAATCTTGCACAGTTAATTTTGTCACATTGATGACATTTATATTCATGTCATCCTCCATGACTGTGCCACTTCTGGTTGGTGGGTATGCGTAGTGCGTGAGGGGCACAAAAATTCTGATTGGTGAGCTTCACAGTTGGCTGTGCTTCTTGGGCACTGGGCGTGCTCACCAATCAGGGCTGGCACAAATTAAAGACATATTTGGAATATTGAACTGAATCAATTCATTGACATTCAAAAATGATATTGCGAATCGCAATCACAATATCTGTCAGAAAATTCACAATTAGATATTTTTCCCAAATCGTGCAGCCCTAGTGTCTGATGTGTCACTTCCTCTTGACCTTTTGACCTCTCACAGATGTCTAACTTCTCCCTGTGGTTTGTTTTGACACCACAGGATCCTCCCCTTCCAGCCAAAAACGCCCCTTTGTGTTCCACAGATGGCGGCAGTTCTGGTTCTCACCTGTTACCTCATTCCTCGGCAACGTCCTGATGTACTTCCTCTTCCTCTTCCTTTTTGCCTACATTCTATTGGTTGACTTCAAACCACCACCTAAAGGCCCCAACACAGCAGAATATGTGTTGTATTTTTGGGTGTTCACTTTGGTTTGTGAGGAGATACGACAGGTACACATACACACAAAAACACACACATACATTTGTGGGACACATAATCATATGTGACACACATAGTCATATCAATACACACACAAACTAATGTTTCATTTTCTCTCAGTCTTTCAATGTAGGAACCACTGCTGTATTCCAGAGGATCCGGTTGTACATACAGGACATCTGGAATAAGTGTGACTTAACCGCCATCCTTCTGTTCTGTTTGGGCCTCTTGTGCAGGTGTGTGTGTGTATGTGTGCACGTGGATGAGCTGTCCCTACATTTTAACACATGTCAGACCATATTTAGTATCTGTGTTTTTGTTAATGTATATGTGTATGTGTGTATTATGTGTCTTATTAAGGTCATTTCTTTCTGTGTGTATTGTAGAATGTTCCCATGGTCATATAGATTTGGGCGTTCTATGATGTGTCTGGACTATATGGTTTTCACTTTGAGGCTCATCCACATTTTTGCCATTCATAAACAACTGGGGCCTAAGATCATCATTGTTGGGAAAATGGTGAGAAAATTAGTTGTTGATAATGATCTCAATGAGACCAGCTGTCTCTAAGGGATATTAGTAATATAATATAAAATAAATCATATGAAATTAGTGGGTTGAAATGCAAAGATTCTCTTACTTTATGTCATTGTGGTTTTTTTTTTTAAATATTTGTATAATTTTGAAAAGGATGTTGTCACCTTACATTATAGTTAGAATCTAGATGATGACGGAGGCATATGATCCATGTTTGTGTGGAGCGTTCGGTCCTCTACTATCTGTGACAAGTCATTTACAGGGTGACTCTCCTCACAGTGTTGCATGTCAACACTCTAAGACCCCTGTTCTTTCTATTGCTTTCTTTCACAGGTGAAGGATATCTTTTTCTTCCTGTTCTTCCTGGGGGTGTGGCTTATGGCGTATGGAGTAGCCAATCAAGCACTTATATACTCCTATGACTCCCGTCCTGATTGGATATTTCGTCGGGTTTTCTACAGACCATACATGCATATTTATGGACAGGTACCACTGAATGAAATAGATGGTGAGTGAACACAGCTGTTATAGAAATTCATCACATCATAGAAATATCCATTCTAGCAGGATCCCATTCTAACAGGAACATGCATAAAATCAATGCCTAGTTTAGATGAAAGAGTGTTCTCGAATAAACAAACGTAGAATTACACATCTTCTTCCTCACCTTAATATTTCCTCTTCTCCACTCTCATAATCTCATAATTCCATGATTCTCTTTCTCTCTCTGTCTCTCTCCACCTCCTTCTGTCCAGCTGACAAGCGTGATAATGTGACGTGCACTATGAATGCCACTCTAATTAATGAGGGCATGGAGCCGTGCCCGCAGATTGAAGAAAACTGGCTGGTGCTCATCCTGCTGTCCATCTATCTGCTGGTCACCAACATCCTTCTGCTCAACCTGCTCATTGCTATGTTCAGGTACCACATGCACACAGCACATTCACCCATTCCCGGTCTATGGGTTCCTGAGCCTGGGAATACCTCAGGGTCTCTATTAGAAATTAAGAACTAGGATGTGTTATCCTAGTTGAGTGGAACCTGCTGGGTGTAATTGTGACCACAGGATATTCAAATTAAATATGATTAAAATATTCAATATTTTTGAGGCTCAGTAAGAATGTGCATAGATCCATCCATGCTCAGCATCAGCCATATCAGTGATACATTACATCCTTCTTTACACTGTGGTGTGTGTGTGTGTGTGTGTGCGAATTACAGCTACACCTTCAGCAAAGTCCAGGAGCACAGCGACATCCACTGGAAGTTCCAGCGGTACAACCTGATAGTGGAGTACCACTCTCGGCCCTGCTTGGCCCCACCCTTCATCATCCTCTCCCACCTGCACCTCTTCATCAAGAGGAACATCCGCAGGGTGCCCTCTGTCAAAATGACACACTTCGGTAAGACATTAACTGCTCTGGGCCAATGTACCCATGTTGCCCAGCTGAACAGGTCTGTTGTGAGGTAACTCAAAGGAGTCCATTTTGAGATCACAATCTGCCGCATGCCCATGTCATATGAACACTTTATACACTTGATATAATAGTTGTGGTATTAAATAATGCTGGCTATCAAAATGGAACATTAACAAAGGAAAGTGTAGTGTTGTGGTCTAAATTTAAATTGCATTTATGTTTAATAATCTCTATCTCTGTCTCTCTCTCTCTCTCTCTCTCTCTCCTTAAAGTTCTAGAGATCAGGGGCAGGAAGGCGAGCCAGCTCAACACGTGGGAGTCCATTCAGAAAGAAAACCTTCTGTCCATCCAGAATAAGAAGCAGCGTGAGAGCGACACAGAACGACTCAAGCGCACATCCTGCAAGTCAGTGACTCGTTCCTACTCACTCCCTGTGTATACAGTGGGCAGCGGTGGCTCAGGAGGTAGAGGAGTCATTGGGCAACCAGCATGTTGCCAGCTCGAGCCCGGCTCCTCCTGATCTGAAGTGTCCTTTAGCAAGACACTGAACTCCAAACTGCCCCCAATGTGCAGGTTGGCACCTTGCATGGCTGCCTCTGCCATCGGTATATGAGTGTGTGACTGAATGGGTTTCATGTACATGTAAAAGTATATTATTATATAGTTTATGAGTATATTATTATATAGTTTTCCTTTTATATAGATTTGCACCCATGTTTTTTTTACCCATTCCAAAGCCAGGGCAGCTCATTTTGTCTCTAGTGTATGATGTATCATGTGGGCGGTGGAATGAGGCTCCGGGTGACCCGGCCCCTCCGGCGTGCCTCGCTTCATGTGTGTGGGAGTTACCCTGCTCAGGGACTGACGAGCTCCCTCTCCCTCTCTGTGTCGTCTGCTTGCAGGGTGGATAGTGTGCTCAAGCAAATGGTGGAGATCCGAGACCACGACCGCAGGCTGAGAATGCTGGAGTCAGAGGTTAGTTTAGGGTGTGCGCCCCTCGCTCAGCCCCCCCCCCCCCCCCCATGTGATACCCAACCACACGTATCTTAGGTTCCACTGACCTCAACTGGGGGATCAGTCTGACTGTCTTGTATGTGGTGTGTGTGTGTGTGTGTGTGTGTGTGTGTGTGAGAGATGATGGCTGTCTCTTCATTTGGAGATGCAGCTGTTTTAAGTGCGGGCTCAGCACAGACCAGAGACGATCCATCAAGTTCACACTCATATACTCTCTCTCTCTCTCTCTCTCTCTCTCTCTCTATCTCAGGTGGAGTACTGCTCCAGCGTCCTCTCATGGATGGCGGATTCACTGTCCCAGAGTAACCTGATAAAACCACCTCGCCCTCCTCCCACACGAAGAGGTATGGTCTCTTCCCACCCCCCCCCCTTCTCTCTCTCCCATACACACTCTCTCTCTCTCTCTCTCTCTCTCTCTCTCTGTCCCTCCTTCTATCTCTATGGCATAACTAGGTTCTTCCTAATATAGCTCATATGTATTTATGTAGTGCTGAATTGGTGGGTGCTTGGGATCAAGAGCTGCATCGTGCTTATAGCAGCTCATTAAAAGCATTCTGCTCCAACAGCCTCACATATACATGGAACCTCTCCCAAACGCACTGTAAGTTAATCATTTAAATGTTGAAATGCACAGGTAGGGACCACATAGAATGAAACATATTTCACTCAATTACCAAAAATACACCTGCGGTTTGGAGTAACGATTGAGATATGTTGGCCACCGATAAATATTTGAAGGCAGGGGGAGTATTTATTGTCTTATAAATCTTTCTAATAAACAGAATGGTATGCCTGTGGGATCAGTGTGCAGAGTGTAGAGTTCCTAGGGAGCACTCATAGTGTAAGCGCGATCACCCTCCCCGCACTGCGGGTCTGCTTAGGAGGTAAACAGGCGAGAGACTGGTGTGTGGGTCGCTCTCACTGCCTCATGCTCTCTTTGGGAATGCCATAGGTGCAGTCCTCTGTGAGGTCTCATAGTTCTGTCTCTCCCTCTGATGCCCCAGAGTCAGTCCTCAGCTCTCCCTCATCGCCCAGATGCTGATGGACCCCAGGGAGGGGAGAACAAATCGAGCAGGAGGAGGAGGAGAAATTGGTGAGGGAATCAGATGACTGCACGGTCATGGAGATGTACAGGCGCAATGACCAAAAAGAAGACTTCATTATTCAAGAAGAAGTCATTATTCTGTCGTATCACCCATTCAAGCCAAAGGTTCTCTGTTTTTTGGGGAGGGGGAGATCATTACACTCCATGTTACTGATGGATGGATGTGATCTTCCATCCAGCTGAGAACAGATGCAGTAGTTTGCACTGATAGTTATTTTATTATAAGATGGCTTTGCCTTACATCATCCCCTGACCACTAATGGAATTCAACCCACACTCTTTGCATAGTTTTTGCATATTATTGCTGTCTGGTCTATGTACTGTATCGTCCTGGGTTACAAGTTCCAACTGAACAAAATCACCACAGTTGTACAACCACAAGTCACTGAAGATTTGGCAGCACATAACATATACTATGTTAAGGTCATGACATTTTATCCTGTGCAAGGTTTCAAGTGCTAGAGTACTTGATTAAATCAGGGTATGACACTTTCACCTCATTCCATTGTAGATAAATGCACCTTATTTTTAATATTCAAATGTTTTATCAACTTTTTTGTGTATTTCATGTTCCTTTCATTTCATTTAGAGGTTTATTACTAAACAACTTAAATTCATAACTGATGATATAAGGTTTTAGATAAATGTGAAACTAAAATGGAAATGTATCTATTTAAGCTGCTTTGCAAATAAACTCTATTTTGAAGCAGGCATATTGTTGTATTTTCATTTCACTTTTTTAAGCATCAGTTTGTCAGTGAAATTGTTTTTGTTGTTTGATTATATTCAT